>NC_054558.1:2747530-2960030 GCF_017654505.1 Polyodon spathula | reverse complement strand
GCAGGTCCCCGGTTTCTGGGTAACAGGCTCCCTGGGAGCAGTCTGTCTGAGCCAGGGCCAGACTCGATAGAGCTGAGGACACAGAGACCCTGAGTCAGTCTTTACAAACGCCATCCTTTCCATGTGCCGTGGTTATCTTGCAGTGTATGCATTATCTACGGATTGCAATGGTTAACTGGGGTTTTGACAATGCTTCACTGTGCTTGACCATGCTTTATTATACTGTGCTTTTACCACAGTGCTCTGCAATATGCTTATAGCTCCCATACTGTTCAACTGCAGTCAAAGTGACAGCTAGGCTATCGCTGTAGTTACAATGGCAATGAGATACTGCAATGGTGGCAGATGGACGGCTGCATTGGCTCCTGTAAATGGAACCACAGTGGAAGCGTTGTTCTATTTTGACCTATCAAAGGCATCACAATGAAATGAGTTGATGGTTCTCTGGGTTTCATAGGGCTAATGCACAGGGGTTATCACTCTACCCCTGGTGGGGTTTTTAAACTTGCTGGTAAGAGAACGATACATACCGAGAAGCAGGAGTAAAATCAACATGCTGAGCTCAGGCAAGAACACCTGCAATTAGAACGAACATCGTTAGCATTGCAGAACAATACAATAAAACAGGTCTGCTTCTTTGATTATCTGTTTTACAACAAACCAGGTAAGAGAGTATCCAGTAGATACTAAAGTAACTGCGGATTCCATAGTAAAAGCCTAGCAAAGTGTGATAAAGCACAGTGAAAGCTTGGTAAAGCATAGGTCAAGAAATGTAAAGACCAGCAAGGTATGGTGAAGCATATTAATAAATGTGACAAAGCAGGATAAACCATGGTAAACGCTCAGTATAGCCAGAGAACAGCAGGGGAAAACTGCAAAAGTACCAGGCAGCAAAAATACAAGAGTAAACCTTTCAAAGGGTTATACAAAAAAGAAACGATGAAAGTCTGTCAGTATACTGCAAGAAGCTTTAGATCAGTGCTAACATGCATGTAATAGTGAATAGCACAGCTATGTGCAGGGGTGTGCTGTGTGCTGTATGTGGGGTTATTAGTGTCTATGCTAGACATAGTCAAACATACCATTCAAAATGTATGAAATACACCAACTGTGTGCCAACAAAAACTAACAGTGCTGGAGCAAATCTTTCTGCTAAAGAACATGTCCTGTTCACAGATGGACAGACAGACAGACAGGCATGCAGGCAGGCAGGCAGGCAGGCAGACAGACAGGCAGGCAGGCAGGCAGGCAGGCAGGCAGGCAGGCAGACAGACAGGCAGGCAGACAGACAGACAGACAGACAGACAGACAGGCAGGCAGGCAGGCAGGCAGACAGACAGACAGACAGACAGACAGACAGACAGACAGACAGACAGACAGACAGACAGACAGACAGGCAGGCAGGCAGACAGACAGACAGGCAGACAGACAGGCAGGCAGGCAGGCAGACAGACAGACAGGCAGGCAGACAGACAGACAGACAGGCAGGCAGACAGACAGACAGACAGACAGACAGACAGACAGACAGGCAGGCAGACAGACAGACAGACAGACAGACACAGACAGACAGGCAGACAGACAGACAGACAGACAGACAGACAGCAGGCAGGCAGGCAGGCAGACAGACAGACAGACAGACAGACAGACAGGCAGGCAGACAGACAGACAGACAGACAGACAGACAGACAGACAGACAGACAGACAGGCAGGCAGGCAGGCAGACAGACAGGCAGGCAGGCAGGCAGGCAGACAGACAGGCAGGCAGGCAGGCAGACAGACAGGCAAGTCTGTCTCTAGTATAGTTTTGTAACCTGCTCTACTTGAAAAAGCATTTATACAACAGCAACCAAACTGAACACAGAGCATTGCGATTCATGCGCTCCTATATCAAGAAATGTTGAAGAAGATAACACAGCACAAAGTCCATTAGACAGACAGACATATTGACCGATAGACAGATGAATTGATCGAGAGATTGATAGATGGACAGACAGCACTCACCAGTCCAGTCCCAGTTTTTGAATGCACTCTTATCCAGTAATATAAATCCCGTTCACGCTGCACTCTTCCCTGTGCGGTGCTATTGTATCGCTGCTCTCTCCCTCCTGCTCTGTATTTAAGAGCTGCCTCACCTGTGTGCAGGATGTGTCAGAGCCCAATTCAGGCAGACCCACCCTTCCTCCTGGCAGCAGAACCCAGCCTTTAGAAATTAGTGTAAACCACAGTGTAGCACACTCCCAGCAGCCTAGATAAACAGGGACAGAAAATACCCCTAATCCAGTTTAAAAACAGGCCAGCTTCTTCAGCACAACAAGATGTGTCAGCGGTGTGAGATACATTTAGATGTAAAGTGTGGCATACCTATGGCTGGACAGAATTAGGACCGCCGTGCTGTAGCCCTGTTACCCGCGATTTCATCCAGCGCCAGGCCAATCATAGAGTTACTGATGCTAATGAAGGATCTGTGGAAATGATTGTGGCAGATTCAGTAGACTTTTCATATTTCTATAGCGCCTTTCATCAAAAGGATCCCAAAGCACTTCACACACACACACAAAACAAAAAGGGTAACTGGTGAAACACTGTGCCCTGGTGAGCTAGAGGCTTGGCATGCTGGGACTGTAGCGGAGTCAGACGGAGCGGTGACTCAGAGCGAGTTAGTAAGAGTTCAGACATCACAAACACAGCAATCACAGGTGATGCACTAAAACTCTGCACCCCAGGGCAATCCCTCTTCCACTGGGTGCGAGCCAGCGGGGAGCTCCTGTACTTCCCAGGCCAGCCCTTTTCGAGACCAGAGACTGCAATTACAATTCCAGTGCTACTTTGTTCAATTACAATCACTGTTAGGATTATGCTGCAGTGAGTACAGTTATAATTACCGCTACACTAAAAAAGAAACATGATAAAGAAGAAATGGACAGTTCCCAAGTCAAGCAGGCTATTGTCTGTAATGCCTTGTTGATATGGTGAGATGTATACTTGAGTAACAGTACTGAACAGTAACCAAACGTTCTGCTCAATAGTCTTGGCCCTGGGGGTATGTTATTATTCCTGATCAGTGTAGTTCATCAGCACTGAGACACCAGCCGCTGCACGCCCAGACACAGCTTATTATTCACCTGGAGTGATTAAAACCACCAGCCCTTCCCTGCTCTTGAGGATCAGAACACACACACACACACACACACACACACACACACACACACTGTAACAGGTCTCATCAGAGCTAGCAGAGAGGTGGAGTCTCCCTGCATTCAAAGATTCTACAATAATAACTTATCAGGCAGCAGCTGTGTGTACGGCTTCAGCTGTGTGAGTTTCCTCTGAAACGGTGCCCTGGACTTTGCTCTGTTATTGGTTCAAAAAGGTTTCTGCACCCAAGGAGTTATGCAAACTGCCCAAGGCAACACTGCCATGCAGCTGACTTGTCCAGACTCATGTGTTGTGCAATACAAGGCCATTCTTGCTCGTAGACAGTCACCGCTTCGTGTTATCTTTGTAAACACTGGAAATCACACACGCAGCCACCCCGTTAATAAGCCCACCTTTTATCAGCTGAGCTGGAGAGTGCATTGCCTGCTGTGGATCAAGGTTTGTTCAGAATGTCCAGTGTGCAGCTGCAAATGCTTACGCTGTAGTACTCAGGGCACAAGCTCAAAACAAAGTCCCAATGTAAACGCAGTCCTGTTGGCTTCCATTGGGAGTGTGCTCTTGTCATGCAGCTGTGCGGGCAAATTGGGTTTTATTTCCTTGTTCTGTTCTTGCAGTTTGACGGCCTGGTGGCTATTATCTTGCAATCCACAGATTATTTTTCATGGACACCCAGATCAATCACAGCAAAAGAACTGTCTGAAACAGAGACAGAACCTTACAGATAAACTATATATATACACACACACACACACACACACACACACACACACACACACACACACACACACACACACACACACAGTAATAATAACGTGAGGACAGGTGCATATAGGAAACATTGTTAGGGTTATTCCACGCTGAAAATCTCAAGCAGAGCCAATAGGAGTAGCAGCGGGTCGAGTATAACCGCCTACTGCTGCACGATGCAGGCAGGCTTGACTAGATCCACAGAGTGAAGGGCTGAGAAGGCTTGCGAGTGAGAATGTAAACGACCATCAACAAGATCTGCTTCCTGATAAAGCAGTGGCACAAAGGGTTAATAATTTAAATTTCAAAAGGAACAATACTATTGTCATATGGTCGTGCTTGATTAATGTTGTGTGGTCTTGTTTATTGTTGTGTGTTCTCAATTTATTAGTTTTTTTTTTTCTTCTAAGTGGATTTCCTTTTTTGCTAAAGGAGAGAGCTTAACCATTCTGAACGACCTCGATTCACAGAAATGCCCGAGGATTGCGCTTCAGTTTCCCTCCGGTAAGGGTCTGCTGTGACCGCCTGGTCGTGACAGGGGCTTGATCGATTTAATCTCATTCCTTTGAACTTTTGCGATTGATCTTCAAGCCTTTCAACCACACATTGTTCTGTCTTTTTAATTCAGTTGTTTTCTACTCTCCCCCTCTGTTTCTTGCATTATTATTATTTCTAATTCACGTAAATAACACTTAGCGAGTTTACACAGAAACACATCTGCAAGATCTAGGACTGGGGCCACCGAGAAGCGTGTGCAACGGCGAATAAGCAGCTAGGGTATCAGCATCAACGGGAAGCCGAGAGTCTATTGCGGGAATCTAAAATGTGCGGCACTTGATCAGAATGAACTGTCCTCCACGTGTGATTAAACTCACTGTCCTTCATGTGTGATTATACTCGCTGTCCTCTCTGACATGCCTGTATGCCAAGCCAAATTTTGTTTGTGAAACTGGATCCCTGCTTTTGTCATTTCGGCTCAAGCTTCTGTAGGCTTCAGTGCGGGATGTGCGGTGAACACAGTGGAAAGGGATAGTACTTCCTAAGTAGGGCAAAGGTAGAGTCAATACAGCGAGGAGGGGGCTGGTCGGCGAGTTCAGCTGCCTGCGTGACGCAACAAAGCGACTTCTCCGTGCACAGCTGATGCAAGTCAGCGGGGAGCCTGTGTGTGTGTGTGTGTGTGTGTGTGTGTGTGTGTGTGTGTGTGTGTGTGTGTGTGTGTGTGTGTGTGTGTGTGTGTGTGTGTGTGTGTGTGTGTGTGTGTGTGTGTGTGTGTGTGTGTGTGTGTGTGTGTGTGTGTGTGTGTGTGTGTGTGTGTGTGTGTGTGTGTGTGTGTGATTATATAAAGATGTAATGTCCCGGACGTTGCGAGCTAGTGCTTTCGAAACCAAGCAGGGCACGCCCCAGTCACGTCCAACACACAAACCCAGTAACGTGTCATCGAAATAAAATAGTACATTTGAACAGGAACAACTTGTAACAAAATGTTACAAATGAACTTGTGTATTTAGAAATGACTACAAAAGGGTGATTCTATTTAAAGACAAGTTACTGTTCATATATACAGTATGCGACTTTAATGTTATTAGAATTATTTTTGTATTAATTAATGCCACCACTCCAAGTTATAAGTACATAGATTTCACGGTTACGCATTTGAAGAAGCAGTGTTAAAAATCAATGTAGTTTTCCAAAGTGTTAATATACTGAAGCAAAACGAGGAGGAATCACCTGATCTAAGGACAGAGGCTTTCAGAAATGATTAGTCATGCACTTAACGTATTAAAGAAACTGGAAACAGACGATCTTACTGCTGATAGATTTAGACATGAAGCTGTGTATCTGGAGTCCAGGCCCAACGTGATCCCGTGGACAGGTGCACAAAGACGGGCCAGGCTTTACAGCGACGGGGCAGCTGGGAGAACTAGAATACTGTAAGATTTAAATCAGTTCTTAACCCTAACCCTAACCCTAACCCTAACCCTAACCCTAACCCTAACGGCTCCAAGAGAACGTGTCATGTGTTTGAAAGAACATTGACCCGTCTTTCTGCACCAGGTAAAGAGCGTGGCTAGTCTCTCTGCACCTATACCATCACCTCCTTCCTCAATATAATGTTGAAAACACACACACACACACACACACACACACACACACACACACACACACACACACACACACACACACACACACACACACACACACACACACACACACACACACACACACACACACACACACACACACACACACACACACACACACACACACACACACACACACAGACGCACACACACACACACACACACACACACACACACACACACACACACACACACACACACACACACACACACACACACACACACACACACACACACACACACACACACACACACACACACACACACACACACACACACACACGCAAACACACACACACAGACGCACACACACACACACACACACACACACACACACACACACACACACACACACACACACACACACACACACACACACACACACACACACACACACACACACACACACACACACACACACACACACACGGCAGACTTCCAGAAGAACGCGGCGTGTTCACTGAACACGGATTGCGCACCCTGAGCTGCACGGAGTGAGTCCCGTGCAATAATAATAATAATAATAATAAGCACTGATGATAAGATACACTATCCGACCCTTTGATCTGCACACCATGTAATATTTCCAATTGTCTAATTACGAGCACAGGCCAATCCAGTGTGTAAGACTATTGTAATGCAACTGCAGCTGGACCCTCTCCAGCTCATAGTGAGTGTTTATAGAAACCCTGTGACACCTCACCCCTAGCCCCTACTCCCGTCTGAAACATTCCCAGGTCTATACGCGCTGGTAAACATTCCCAGGTTTGTACGCTCTGGTAAACATTCCCAGGTCTATACGCGCTGGTAAACATTCCCAGGTCTATACGCGCTGGTAAACATTCCCAGGTTTGTACGCTCTGGTAAACATTCCCAGGTCTATACGCGCTGGTAAACATTCCCAGGTCTATACGCGCTGGTAAACATTCCCAGGTCTATACGTGCTAGTAAACGTTCATGTAGTGCTAAGGAGAGATATCGACTCGTTGAGTTGTATACAGTAGAGTATTGAAGGGTGAACGCCGGGGTCAAATCTAATCTTGCTGATAGTTTACACACGCAATACGCAACCTCCGTTTTTTCGGAATATACAGTTTGTTGTTGTTTTTTTTTTTTTTTTTTTATAATAAATTATTATTATAAAATTTAAAAAGGTCCAGGTTAAATATACAATAGTCCCAGTTCATGGTGATTCGTGTTGCTGTCTCTGAAAAAGAAACGGTATGTAATATAACAAAACAAGACAGACAACAAACCGCTCTGTCTTTTTCCTTATGAAGACATTTCTTTGTGCGAGAAACATATATATATATATATTATATATATATTATAATAGATATATATATATATAGATTATATATATATATATTAGGAGGGTTGCAGCAGCCGCGAATCAGTTCAATCGGAAATGCAGTGTAGCTATTTTATATCAATTTGATGCACTGTTATCTTATTGGTCACATATTATCTCTGAAGAATTAAACTGAATTAAATATTGTAAATAATCCCCCCACAAAATGAAATAGTCTCATTGCTACCCGATTCATTGTAACAGTTGCAAACTATAGAAACGATACACATAGTGCTGACTATAAGAACATTACAAAGAGCGCTCGTCTTCATTTAAGAATGTGTTTCTCTCAGCCGTGTTTACCCCATGCTTGACCACGAATTCAGGACTTGACTACGTGACTACTGGCATGCAGGACACCGCGGTGTATTCGGCTTGCAGCAGTAGGGACCCATGCAGTGGGAGTGAATGCAGGGAGGGTCGTTTATCTGCATCCTCCAACCACAAAGGGTTAATTTCACCCCTACTATCAGGGATGCATGTGCAGAGCAGCGACTCCCAGCTCCTGCATGCTTCGTGGGCAGCGTGCTCACTGCGTGCTCAATCTGAATACTCGCACAAACCCCGCCCACCCTCATGAATATTCATAACTCGTACACACGAAGGCGTGGCCAACGAGCTCTGCAGCTTTAAATACGAGAAGGTTGACTGAATTCAATACTCAGATACCAGCGGCTGAGACGAGCTTCAGCTGACAATACTATAACTACGACTGCTACTGCTACGGAATACAAAGTCGAGGTCTTCTTTAAAGAATTCAATTTGGTAAGTTAATATCAATGCTTTTTTAAATTTGTTTTGCTCTATTTTTCTTTAAACGCAAACCGTGCCTAACTCAATGTTAGGTCTCTTACAATAAGTTTGGGAGTGCGTGTAGTTTAGCCCACAGTGTTTGCTCCCCCCCCCCCCTAACAGATTGCGGTGTAACCCTAATGTCACTCGTCATGCACGGCGCTAATTGTCTTTGTCTTTCTTGTATTATAGCATATCCAAAAGCTGCCGACCTACCCACATACCCACAGAAATGCAGACCATGCAGGAGCTGATCCCCTTTGCCAAGGAGATGCTGAGCCAGAAGCCCAACCGAAAGATGGTGAAAGTGTACCTGGTAGGGACCGTGCTGGCGTTCTTCGGTGTGGTCATTGGACTGGTGGAGACGGTGTGTCACCCCTTCTCTTCGGAGGAACCGCTGGAGGAGGACGCAGCGCACCTAGCGGAACACCAGCGCCGGGCCGCGGAGGAGCACAGACGGCTCCGCGAAGTCATCCTGGAGAAAGAAAAGGCTTTCAGTCGCAAACAGCTGGCGACTACCGGACAAAGAAACACTGCCAACCGACTGCACGCCTCCTAAAGACACGAGCAAAGTGAAGAATATCTGTAAATATGCATATGTACATATATAAACACGTATATGAAATGCGCGTCGGGAGAGCACCCCGCTGTACCCCCAACACTGAAGAGACTGATTGTGAAAGAGAACGAATTCACAATGAAGGGTCCAAGAGTGATCAAAAGAAGAGAGCCGAGAGCCTGGCAGGGTGGCCGGTTCAGTCCCATCTCGAAGGGAGAGTCGGGTTACTGTCATTCACTGTTGCTGCTGTGCAGCCGTTTCTATTCATAAGTTAAAGTGTTATATGGGGTTATAAAACACTATACTCGTCGCTACCTGTTTAAAATGTGAACAATTTTTTATACTGAAAGAGAAAAAAAAAGATATATATATATATATACATATATTTCAAAATGCTGTTTTTGTTGAACAAATAAATATTTTTTATTAAATATGACTTGTCTGTTTTAATGTGGTTAAGAAGCACACTCTCATAGGGCGATTCTTTCACACACACACACACACACCACACACACACACACACACACACACACACACACACACACACACACACACACACACACAACCCCCTTCTCTTCCAATAATGAAATATTTACACCCTCACATTCATCATCACATCCATTTACAAGGCAATTTACAGAATGCATAGAGAAGACATTATTGTCATTGTATTAATGATGTGTTTATAAAGCTTACATTACATACCATGACAAGGTGACATGGTTCTCCCTACAGCCTGGTTCAGTGGAAGGAGATTCTGAATATCCCGCATATCAGTTTGAGCAAACAAGCGGTGATCACGTGAGTCTCAATAGCCATTGTATTTCCTATCTGTGCAAAGATAAAAGGCTGTGTAAGATACTACTGGTGTTAACTACATAACTAAGAACGCTCCCAGCTGGTATTATAAGGTGAGGGTGAGTCAATAATAATCACAGTTGTTTCACGCAGATCTTGTGATGTTAATACTTGGTCTCATTTTGAAAATCTGTCCCATTGCGTGCCCTGTACTCGCAACTCCACATGGGCACAATGGCCCCCCCTGCTGGAGAGTAGAGGTAACGCTCCTATATGGAAATGCCAATAAGACCACAGCTTATCTTAACATACTCGGTATGCAGCACTGACCTGTTTGAAAACGCACAGTATTTGCAGAATACACATAATTAATTAAGCGTTTGCCTTGCTTTACCGCAGTAATCTTTTACAATGGGGCACGCCGCTGTGCTTTGCATTCACTGTCTTATGCCGCAGCTTGACTGCCAAGGTTGGCGCTTGCTTCAAAACCAGAGCCACTGTGGTGAGAGCAGCGAGCGGAAACTTCCAGAATGATCTGTTAATACCAGCTGTGACGAAGTTTACACTCAGGAGCCTGTCCAACTGAACTCTCAAAGAACTTGGAAAGCAGAGCATTCTGTGCGGAGGAGCAGCCAGCCAACCGCTGGAATACATTTAGACAGGAGCATGCCAAGGGTGAGCCAGGCCCCCTGCACACACTCCAATCAGAGGCTTCTTCATCGGTGTCATTGACTTTATTTAATCACAGAGTGCTTCTGCAGACCCAGGACCGCCTGGGGAGTTGTGCAGGAGATGTTGGTTTCTTATGCGGTTATCCACCTTGACCCTCCTAGTCAGATAATAGCGTCAGACTGGCTTTGTTACTCTCGCCTTTAAAAACCACAGAACCTCCGTGGAACGATTCCAAGAATCTTACAGGCAAGTTAGAGAAACGCTTTCGAGTAACGCGACACCTCGTACCACATCTGTTAACCACAGACGACGGCGGCATTAGCCCCCCCCCCCCCCCCCCCCCCCCCCCCCCCCCCCCAAAGCCTGTCGGTTTTATCTTATACACCTGCACTGCGGTATCCGGGGGTCTATTCCCTTTGCGCTAATGGCAGCCTAGCTGCTCTGAAGAGGGCAGTCAATAACCACTCTCCAGCTAGTGAATCCCGCGTCGAATCTGCATTAATAGCGGTCACATCAGGGGCTGCCCCAGCACAGGAATGCCACACTTGCGTCCCACCCAACGCCTCAGGAAAGCAGAAATCGCAATGACTCTGTACTAAGAGGCCAGGGCGGCTCGAAGGGTATAGATTTGTGGACGTTGATCTTCACAGTATTGTGAACACAATCGTTCGCAGTACCACATCAATACCGTCAGGTGGGATCATTCTCTCATTACTGCACCCTAATGCTAGATGTGTAACAGTGCAAGCGCTGCTGACGCCGCTGTGACGATGCATCGTGAACCGCAGTGGACTCCAAGTCTATTATGGTCACTGGCTATGCGTGCAGTACGCTATGCGCGCCCTCGGGGAATGATAATATGCCTTGTCCTCATCAGATCAGCCAGGCTTTAGCTGCTTAGCCAAATTTAAAAGCTCAGCCCAGGTGAGACAATCTGCTCAGTTCAGATCAATTCCGCAAATCCATTAAGAAAAAAACCCAGTGAGTAGTCGAGTCTGCTGCTGGTATGTTTAGTAGCTGATGGGCTTTTGTAAAGGAGATAATAGCCTCACTGCGTGCCAAAAATAACTTTACTGCTGAACCAGTACACTCTGGTTGAGCAGTCTTCTTGCAGTGCAAAAGCAGCGCTGTGCTCTTACCATCCAGGTCCCTCAACACACTGTGTGGTCATTGCTACTAACGCTTTCCTGCAAGGGCCACATCACAGCTGACTCTTAGTCCACTTTCACCTGTGGATAAACACAATCCCCACTGGAGAGGCTGGATGTGACCAGGAGAGAAAAACAATCCGACTAAAGCAGCTGGTGATATAAATAGCTTGTTTTCTTTCAACAACAGGGAGATAAATAAACCCCGCGGGTTAGAAATAGAGCTAATGGGCATGGCCTTCTTGTTTTTGTTATATGTCTCTGACTATTTTACAGCGCTTCTCGGTTCTGTTAATCTAATGCAGAGTTATTACTGTTTATTTATTGATTGATTCAACCGGGAGATTTGCAAGCCTGGTTTGCAAGGGGGTCCTGGAAAACAAAAGAACAATCCCAAAGCACAAACAACACCATCCAGACAGGCGTGGTTCTTAATCAGCAGCACGCAGAGATCTGAGGACAGAATAAACAAGACGTGTGTCCGTGTGTTAACGTGGACTGAAGGAGAAGCATTAGCAGGGCCTAAGCAATATGCTTCCAGCTTTCTGATAAAGAACAGCCTCCCTCCTTCCTTTCAGAGCAGATGAACGCTGCACATGGTTACCAAGCAACAGGATTGGAAGGCAGTGATTGAGACTTGAGACAAATTGAAAGCCAGGTGAAGGCAGGATTAGAGACAACCATAACAACCGCCCTTTCTGAAGATGGTAGGGGGGGGGGGGGGACAGGAGGGCACTAGGTGCAGGGTAGCACAGTCCAGGGTAAAGGGCGCTCCCTCTGAAGTAAAGGTGACAGGGTTGAATTGAAAGTGTAGAGCAAGGTCCAGAGTGCAGTATATGATCAGCACTGTGTGTGTTGGAGGGTCAATGTTTTCAGGCACACTAGTCTTGCTGGGGTGGCTTCAGTTTACAATGCACCTAATAACGCTTCTCTCACACGTGTGCGGATCCAGCAGCGTTACTCCTTGATTGTATATGCTGAAAGGCACACATTTACAAAGGTTTTGCCATTTGTTTTATGTTAGCTTCGGTATCATTTTGACAACCCAAGGTGGGTCAGTCGCTGTTATAATGATCATACATATTTTTAAAATTGTTTATCATTCCTTCAAGCAATTTCCAGACTCACGTCTTTATCTCTACGGCTCCGATTAGCGAGTTTCCTGTATTTACATTCACTGCACGCCCTGGATGTGTTATGGTCTGTTTTGTTGCGCGGTTCTTGAGTCCGTTTTGATGTTGCTTATTTTTCAATAGCTCGGATGGAAACCAGCCAGAATTGCATGGCTTGATTGCCAGCGATTTAACAAACAATACTGCCAGAGCTGGAAATGGTTTTTCTAATGTGTGTAGACGTGTAAGGGATGCGCATCTGTGGTTTGCAATGCTGATTTATTTAGCCGAACATGCGTGTCATGTGGTTGTATCAGTACTGCAGAGTGGCTCAGCGCCTTCTAACAGACGCGCCATGACAGTGGCTTACTGTGGATGCATTGTGAAGGTTGAGTTCTCCTGGATCTTGCTACGGTAAACGATACCATGTTCCCGATCTTTCCCCTATCAAGCTAATCAGACTCTTTTTTTGTGAGCTTTTATTGAACGAGACAGCGCTGCAGAAATTGACGTTTTCCCTTCTATATTTTTTGAATAGTTTGTTTCTAGATAGGAAAGATAGTTGAGGATATAGACAGGCAGGCAGGCAGGCAGTCAGGCAGACAGGCAGACAGACAGACAGACAGACAGATAGATGCCACATATGTGAAGCCTTGCTCTAGATATAGTTAGTTGATGGATAGATGCCCAGCTTATTCTTTTGTCTAGGCATAAAGAAGGCCATACAGTCCACACTTTGACCGCTAACCTATTTCCATCCCTGTGCCCCTGACACATCCCTTTATCCCGGGCTCACTCTGGCAACGCGTGAAAACGCCCCTCCAGTGGCAGCCAACTCATCGCCGCACTGGGCTCTGCCAGACACAGGTCACTCTCTGCACTCCTGTAACACAGGGAGCCTATGCCAGCAAGCTGAACCGCGGCTGGGGAGCACTCAGAGAACCCTTCCGTGTAGGAGGACGATTGCACCAGCCAATCCCCGAGCTCCGAGGGGCTGTAAGCCCAAAGATTTATTTTATTTTATTTGTTTTAATTTCTGGAATAGATCGGTGGCCTGAATTGTGTAAGAATAGCTAGGATAAGGGTGCTTTGACATGGCTTTGTATTTCACACTAGTGCAAACTGCGACTACATTTATTGCTACTAGTAATTTTAATGTAGCAGAGTTATATATTAGTTATCCTACAGCAGCCATTCCAATAAATAAATAAATAAATCATGGCTTTGATGGAAACTTCGGCCCAGTGAATTTTTAACACTAAAGTGAATTCGTCATAATAAGCCGAGCTGAAAACGTGTGTCGGTAATTGTGTTGAGTTAACCACCAAAAGACAATGAAGGGACCGGCTGAAACAACTGATTGGAAAAGGAAAGGTGCAGGGTCGCGTTTAGTTTCTTCGCAGCGTTTTGTTTTTGTTAGACTGCAGACTGTGTTCAAGGTCCTGTTTGTTTGCACAGTCCCAGTATTACCTCAGCAGCTGAAGCCTGGTCGAGTGGAAGCGAAGTCCTGCAGCAGCAAGGCGCAGAGTAGAACGGCTGCCAATCTCCGGCGCCCTCTGGTGGCCGGTTTAAACAAGGCAACACGGGAACTGCGTTTGAAATCCTGAATGTAAAGCAGTGAACTACTTACCTGCGTATAGAAAATCTGTTATACAAAGACATATTTAAAGAAATTGCTGCATCCGTTTCGTTTTTTTTTTTTGTTCATTAAAAAAAAAAATAATGCGTTACAAACTAACTAACTACTACTGTGCGCTTGGCAGATGATCTCCTCGCGTCCACTGTTTTCATTATGACCGGCAAGCTACAATCATTCCCCCAAATTTTAATTTTGACGCTTCTATCAAAAAATGTCGAAATGTTTTTTTTTTTTTTTTTTATTGTTTGTTTGTTTTGTTTTTTATAAAGCGCGTTGCCAGGTAACAGCGAAGCGCACGCTGTAGCCCCGCGAGAGCTGGGAGGGGATTGGGAAGCGGAAGCACGTGGCGGCTGCTTCATTGAGCCGCGGCTGCAGAGCGGACAGTGCGGGCAGAGCAGCGAGCAGAGCAGCGAGCAGCACCGGGGACAGCCGAGGAGACTGGGGGCGACAGCAGCACCACCGGACAGCGCCTCGGGCTAGTTATTACAGAGAAAAGCAGGGAACGAAGGACAGCGCTGGTATGATTAAGGAAAATCGATGGAGCATCCCTCCCAACGCCCCGGCTTGCATGGAGAAGCACTTGGATTCGGCCCAGTACAGAGCAGGTAGTCTCGGGTTCCTGTTCACTGGGACCAGTGGGGTGGCCTGTAAATATTACTGCACGGTCTTCATTGGCGATGCATGTATGAATATGTTTGTATGTATATATGCTGCACCTTGACTTCAGTATTGATGTGTTCATTAAACACCAAATTGCATTCGTGTATTCTGACAACGTTACCAACCTCTGTTATAAATTCATTGTTGTTTTTATGATAAGCTGCAATGCACGAAGCGCGTCTGTAGCGAAGCCGCCTGTTGAACGTAATGCCGCACGTAAAACAATCAGAAATAATGTTTATAACACCCTACTGCTGCAAGCACTAGCATTAGCGCACCGATTGGCTATCGGGGGAAGAGCGAGTTGAGTCCCTAATCCCAACTACCCCCTTAGAGCAGAGAATAAAGGAAAAGCATTTCAAAGTAATTATCGATTCCCTTGAAGTATATTTGACTCAAAACTGGACCTTGTTGCCCTTTCTGAGAGACGCGGTTCTGCGCTGCCTCAAGCTAGCGTGTGGTTTAAACAGCAGCTACTTGATAAACGTGAGCTGTGAGGCAGCTGCACTAATCCGTGCTGTTCCATAGTAAAAACAGCACCGTGTAAGAAAACCCAGCAGAAGAATAGGTAAGCATTGCAAAGACCAGTGAGGTGTGCTAAAGCACATTTAACATGACAAACCTGGCAAAACTGAGGCAAATGCACAGAACTGCTGCAAGAAACACAGCGAAACAATACTTGGGTCAACACCTCTGTGGTAGCTGGCCATTCCATGTCAGTGGTGCAGCGCTGTGTAATTCCCCAGCAGGGTTTTGTTGTTCGTTCCCATTCCAGACGGGGCGCTGTTGCTCGGGGCGTCCAGCCTGGCCGGCCGCTGCTGGCAGGGTTCCATCTGGGTGTTCAAGGACCCCAAGACGGCCCCCAACGAGGGGTTCTGCAGTGCGGGGGTGCAGACGGAGGCGGGGGTGGCTGATGCAAAGTGGGTGTCGGAGCGAGGCATCCTGGTCGCGTCCGATTCAGGTGAGTGGTCGCTGCTTTTATTTTTTTCTAAACAGCGTAGGCTTAGTGGGGTTTTAAGGACCCAAAATCTTTTTTTTTTTTTTTTAATTGTCACATAGTGTAGTTTAAGTTTTAATTTTAGGTGGTTGAAATCTGTAACTGTTTTGTTTTTTTTAATGTCACTGAAAATACCACTTTGTATTGGAACATCTACTGGATCAAAACCTTCATTTTCAGTTTCTGATCAAGTGCTTGTTCTTTAGAAACCCAGGGTTAGAATCTCTCACGAGTCCTGCTGCACCCAGTCTGGGGCAGCAGGACCTGGCATGGGTATACGACTGGCATTGCTTAGCAGTTTGATCCGCTCCTGGTTTTACTGGGACACTCCTGGAGTGGGTGCAGCTGCATTGCAATGGAATTCCTCTTCCCATCTCTGCAGAAGCACCCTCAGCTGGGTATAATATTGAGATGATCAGTAGGCAGGAGTTGATGTAATCTCCTCCTAATAGTAACCCTGTGGATGGTTCATGCTGTGAGGCAGGCAGTCGATGCAGAGGTCGGTTTATCAAAGGTCTGATCGCTGCTCCCTGCTCATTTTGATCCCCCCTAGTGTCAGGGTTGAACCCTGGGCTCTGCTGGGTGTCTGAGGCTTTGCTTCCTCTCGTCGCTGCAGGTGCGGTGGAGCTGTGGGAGCTGGCAGAGGACGAGACGCTGATCGTCAGCCGGTTCTGTAAATACGAGCACGATGACGTCGTGACCACAGTGAGCCCGCAGGCCGGGGGGGAGCACGCTGTCAGCGGCAGCCTGGACTGCCGGTTAGTGCAGCTTGTCTCTTCTGCTCTGTCTCACCCAGCAAAGTGGAAATCCCATCAGTTACAGGGGGTGGAAATAAGACTCCCATTGCATAGCAGTGTTACCCATTCCAGATCTTCCTGCAAGCTTGATCAGCCCCAGTAACAAGCTCAGGAGTGTCTGATTGGAATTGCGAATTGGTTTTAAAAGGGGATCTGGAAGCAGGAATTGCCCCGCACCCTGTGTGCGAGTAGCGCTGTAAAGAGATGCGCACTGCATTGTAGAGACGGATTGATCCACGGTGCGAATTAATAAAACTGCAACCCTTTTTTATTTCTTAGTGTGAAAGTTTGGGATCTGACACAAGAGACGGTACTAAACACATACAATGGTGAGATGCAAGCTTCATTTTTTATTTATGTGTTTATAAAGGAATGTGGTGTTGAAGTTCATTTAAAAATTTACTTGGTCATTGTTGTGATCAAATGGTAGCTCCTTGCAGTCAGTTAATCCCGTCAATCTTGACTTTCCCAGCTCATTCCGGTCCAGTGATGTGTGTGTCCTCGAACCCCAGTGACGAGTCCCTGTTCCTGTCCAGCGGGCAGGTAAACCCCTACACTGCGTCTCTGCGTGGCGTTTCAGGCTGCAGTCGTCTGCTCTCTCGCTGCTCCCTGGAGTGGCGCCCGTGTCGATTGTACGTCACGCAGTGATTATTAACTGACCCTGGTGCATTGTTCGTCCAGCAGAGGGTTCAGGCGCTGGTGCTGGTGCTGGTGCTGGGGCGGTTCTAGGAGTCTGCGAGACCGCAGTGTTCTAGAATCGAAAGGGACACTCTGCAGCATTCCATCGGAACACGGCTCTGTTGATTGGCAGATATTGTCTGTGTGTGTGTGTGTTTTTTTTTTCCAGTAAAATATTCATTTAATGTACAAATGTCAAGTAACATATTATGAAGAATAACATCAGTTTATATATATATATAATATATATGCATATGCATACGTGTCCATGTAATTTACTTAGATTATATAAATGCATATACATGTTCACACATCAGTACCCATGTATCTATACTTCCATCTGTCATATTCTATAGCCTGGGTGTGATGATGCATTTATTCTCCCTCTTTGTTTAGACAGGTGACCCTGTATCAAGCTTGGACCCCTAGTGTATTTCATGTGTTAATTTTCTTAGCAGTTCTTACTAGCACAGTTTGTGCTTCAGATATACCAGGCAGGCATAAAGCACCTGCTGAGTCTTACCTATCCGATGTGCTGCTGGAAGGGGAAATTACAGTGATGTTAACCAGCGTCTTCTTTCTCGCCCACCTCCCCCCTCCAGGATGGCAGGCTACTGCTCTGGGACAAGAGGAAGCCCAAACCAGCCTCCCGAATCGGTACGTGGGCAGTCCTCTGCAGATCAGTGTGCTCTGCTGCGTCTCTCACAGTGTTGCAGTGGGCTCCTCCCCTGCCTGGCTAGCTGAAGCAAGCCGGTGCACAGCCCTGTAGTGTGTAAATCGGTCACTGCATGATTGGGTGATCATTTCTGCGCGAGGGAATCTGCTTCCACGGTGCTTTGCAGTTACCAGTTGGGGATTCATTTCCGATTAGTCCGGACCGAACTGTATGTAACGGGGCAAAGGCTGGGTGTTAGCCACTTTGCAAAAGAGCTTTCTGCAGGTGTGGTTCTAGAGTTTCTATTCGCCTCTCGCCCGCTGGCATCAGACAGCTCTGTCCTTACACAAATGCAAGGTGACCAGCCCCACAGGGTGTGGAGCCCCTGGATGCGCAGTGGATGCTAATTACTGTACTGGGATGCTGTTTGTCAAGATAAACGGTTTCTGAAGTGACTTCTTTTTATCCCCTTTGTGTTGTAGATACTGGCCCCTCCCAGTGCATCCCTACCTCAATCGCATGGCACCCGCAGCAGAGCGGTCTCTTTGCGTACGGTAAGGAAGCAGCGATGTTACAGAGGCAGCATTCCAGTTCCTGTGATCTTCATTCTTTCCACTTGATTCACCTCTCTTTGACCGTCCTGGAAGAATCCTGTGCTGTGATTGGTTGAGCTGCACAAAACGATGCTTTGGATCAAGGCGAGGGTCGCTGGTGTTGATCGGGTTAATTTACCAACCCAGGTGAAACGCTGGAAGAAACGTCCGCTTGGGTTTGTGCGGATCGCTGTTCTCCACAGTCTTCAGAAAAGCAACGCTCCTGTCCCGAACCCAAGCAGCTGTTTCTTCGGTGGTTTCACTTTGAACGGTAAACTGGCCCGATCCAATACCAACGCCCCTCGTCTGTGGAGAGCTCAATTCGAACGATCTGTTCGTGCAGCACCAACGATCAGAACGATTCATCTGTCAGCACAAACATGTGGAATTGGAAATGTACAACGCACGCCACCCCCAGCTCTAGGAGAGTTCAGAGCTGCACGAGGCAGCCGCGTGACTCTGAAACCGCACTGTGGGGGGCTCCAGTCAAAGTAGGTGTGACTCTGAAACCGCACTGTCGGGGGCTCCAGTCACAGTAGGTGTGACTCTGAAACCGCACTGTCGGGGGGCTCCAGTCAAAGTAGGTGACCCGGTTTTTGCTTTGCTCTGCAGGGGATGAAACCGGGAAAGTTTCTCTGAGAGACTTGCAGAAGCCCGACAGCTTGCAGACGCTGAAGCCACACACTCGCAGTGTGACCGGACTGGCCTTCTCAGCACACAGGTGAGGAGATCTTACTGCAAAGACTTTAGCAGAACAGTCTTTTGATTTTTTTATGGTGGTTTGAGAAGTCAGTGGTTGAACATTTTAGAAGCTGCTGTTTCCTGTAGATTACTTAGCGTTTGTTACTGTAAACTCCTGTTAATGCAGGCGAATGCAGTTCTGATGTGTTGCAGAAACAACATGGGTGTGTTCTGCTTGCAGTGTGCCTGGGGGCCACTAGATGCCACTTGTGCATTGAATATATTTACATAAACCAAAAAAAAGCACTCTGTTGTAACACAGTCCAGATTTGTTTCCAAAGGATAATTGTTTTGTATTTTTAAATCTGATTCTAGCACTAATGTTATTTGAGTATCATTTTCCTTTTGTTTATTTCTATGTAAAGTAACACCCCGGCATTTGAGCCCCATTGTGTTCTTGTGTATAGAATGTCTAACAGTGTTTTGTTCTTTCTTTTTGTGTGTCTTGCATTCACAGCACTCCCCTGCTCTCTTCTATCAGCAATGACTGCTCTGTTGTAGTTTTGGATCCTCAGCTGTCAGAAGTGTAAGTGTAGTATTACCTTTCCTTCCCCCTGGCAGTCAGCCAGCATCAACAGGGTGTTCCGCTGACCAGGCTCCGTGTTGCACTGGGGAACAGGGGCTGGTGCAACGCTGGGAACACCAGAGACAAGGCTGGGTGTGCAGGTGACCAGGAGGATTGTGTGTTTGTGTATTTAAATGAAAGGAATGTATTTCAGTATTATTCTCAGTTGGGGATACTGTCAAGGTGCGTCACCCTTTTTGTTTCTTTATCAACAGGAGCTGCTTATCTGATTTTGCTGTGCAACTATGGAGATCTTTTTAGATTTTGTTTGTCTCGTGCTCACACTGTCTGAGTTTCACTGTTTTTATCTGAGACGTGTTTATATACATGTACCGTTTTTAGCTTGTTTTAATTGCGTACATTTTAAAAGTCTTTTTAAAGGCGTGATTTGTTTTAGTTTGTGTCCGGGTGACACTGACTGTGGTGGCTTGGGTTCTGTCAGTAAAGTGTCGTTTTTCTTTCAGGTTCAGGGACAGGACACATCAAGATTTTGTGCGTGGCGTGTGCTGGTCCCCCGTCACCAGCTCCACCCTCACCACAGTGAGCTGGGATCACCAGGTCATTCACCACACAGTGTGCCAGGCGGGCGTGTAGGGAGGGGGACGAGACACCAGACCAGCGCCGGAGCACGACTGCAAACTCGCTCTGCTAGGGTTACATTTCAATAAATAAAAGAGAAATGACAGTCCAGCGCTGCCCTCTTTATTCACGATTAGGCCGGGTTAACAAGGGAGAGGGCAACCCAAGGATCTGCAAGGTGGGGGTTTTGCCTGAAAGTGACGGCCAGAGCCGAAGTGTTTATGATGGGTGCATTTCACAGTTTGAATGCAAAGTAGGATAAGTTGAGAAGCCGTTCATGTTTGGCTGTCACGTGCAGACTCTCGTAGTGTAAAGCTACCCTCCGTATTCCTCATTGTAGTGTGTGTGACAGAGTGGCGAGGGGGGCACTGTACACAGCCACTGTGTACCATGAATAGAGAGTGTGCTCTCCAAGGATTTCACACAGGGTTACTGTGAACTGGTGGCCGCGCTCTTTACAATCTTGGCACACGGCTGCACGCTCAGTCAGCAGGGGCTGTGAACAGTAGACTTTGAGTAACGTTTACTTCGTTTCCAAAAAGTCTCGCCTGGCTCTTGTCTCTTCAGTTTACATTCACGATCTGTTTGGCTCAGTTAAGGCTGGACTCTCCTCTCTCTTTAAATATGTAACCAAGCAAATCCTATTTAAAATGTCAAGGCATTGTGTGCATCAGTGAAAACAAGACACCTGGGGGAAGAGGCTGGAGAAACAATCCTGACGTGACCTTTATTAAATATGCCTTCATAATTGAGAAAACGTTAAATAAGACGTCTATACAATGTACATGCTTTCCCCATTCCCTCAAACACAATACAATAATCAGCAAGCAGAAACTAACATTTGTTCTTGTTTCAGAACAAAGTGACAGTGTTATCTTCCTCATTTTTGACCAAAACTTAACGTCTGGCCCTGGGCACGCTGATAAGAGCTTAGCCTCTATACTGTTACATATCAGGCACTAAGAAACAAAACTATTAGAAATCAACGCTGCGCTGCAAAAGTGTGTTGCCGGTTCAGACCGCTCCCAATCACCTCAGAGGCTGGTGCTGCCGTAACTGGGTTTCATGACCAGGCTTTGTCAATGTTTAACGTGGCATTTTAAAAGGGGCGGGTCTTTCATCCTGTTTGACACATTGTGAAATCTGATTGCATTTTTACTGAAGCAGCTTCCACATGGGCAATTGCTCCCTTACAGTCGTGACAGCATGATATCCACATGAGGATTAAATGCACGCCTTTAGCGCTTGCATACTGTGCTTCTGGAACTCCCCCTCCCAGACAGAGCAATGCAAAGTGTCTAACTGGCTTTATAATCACCCTGTACATGAATGGATATGTGGGAGTAGAAAACAATGGTAAAACGTTTTCTGTCAGCCGAGATGAAGTGCTTTTTAGGTTTCTGTACATCATCAGCAAAAGTTAACTTCCTCAGCCCTCTGCACAGCCCTGTGTTTTGAACGCTGGTTATATACAGTTCTGTACAATCGCACTGTTTTGTAATCCTGAGACAGAACTCCAAAGGTAAGAGTCTTTGCCATGGAAGTCCCAGTGAGTCTGGCTTGTGCCAGACGAGGAGGCTTGGTTTGCTTCCCCCTGTTAACATGGCTGTCCTTGACGCAGCAGCGTGATTGGTTGCTTGGTTCCGGGTCGCACGGTGAACGTCATGCCGTGTGACTGCTTAGAACTGTTCTGCGGGGAACTGCTGGGGGGGGGGAGAAATAAGAACAATTACATACTATTTACCTGGATTTGACTGACTTCATTCATTGATATAAAGACAAACTCACTTAAAAATGCATTCTTTTGTAATCAGAATAAAAACACTGTTTTTTTGGGGGAGGGGACACCTGGACTGGTTACAAGCACCAGGATCTGGAGTTGAGCGGGTAGGTATTATGAATCTGTTGGATTAGCAGCCCCCTGATTACCGTTAATCTTGCAGTTCCTTCTGTAAGGCAACGCGAGACAGTCCAAGATTAGTGCTCACCCGAGAGTGTGAAACCAGTCTTGCAACTCTAACCCAAATGCAGTCGCTGTGAACGCCTCCCACAAGAACAATGCATTCCTTCAAGAGCGACACCAAGAAGTCGTTCTCCTGCGAAGCGGAGAGCTTCGAGTGACACTGCTGTGAATTTCTGTGCGAGCTTCGCACAAGCAGGCAGGTATGCATTCTGCATTCTTACAATATCTGAGGCTGGTGTGTTTTAACAGTGACGTTGAAAAAGTCACAAGTCATTTAATCAATGATTTCTTAAACCTTTATTCACCCTGCCCTTACGTTTTTATGACAAAGGAAATACGCAGGATTTCTGGAGCTCAAACAGTAAAGTGTGTGTGTGTGTGTGTGTGTGTGTGTGTGTTTTTGTCTTCTATTAGATTTGTTGGCTTGGAAATAGTGGACAAGTGGGCAGTCCTGAAACTACCCTTAATCAATGGCCTGTGAGACAGTGGAGTTGGTCTCTTGCTGGCTTTGACCTTTCTTGGAGACCCTGTGCCAGGATGTCTATAGAAATGATGCAAAACATTCTCAAACTCTTTAGGACAGCCAACGTTAATATTTTTTCACTATCTGCATTTCTCTCCATAACTACGCTGGGCAGGGCTCCTTGAGAGACGAAAGCAGTGACCGACAAACTTTGAAATGTGTTTTTGGACACACCTTGAATGATACTGCTGTGTATTTCCGACCACACAAATCTAAAAATTAAACCGGACTGGTACCTTACCTTTTAACGACCTTGCTAGCCAGTGCTGGTGCCTCGGGAGACTTTTTCTTCACTTGGGTTTTCAGTTCGTTCATCATGTTTTTTTTCACCTCATCGGGCTGCAAGTTGGACCCCCCAGTGTTGCTCCTGGCCGGCTGAAAGCCTGGCTTCACTGTGCTGATCCGAGGCTCTGCAGGTTGGTCGGTTGACCATGTGTTGTTGTCCCTCTCTGCTGGGGTGAATTTTTGCTTTAAATCCATTTCCAGCATCTTTTTCTGCAGGATACTTTGGAGAGTGACGGATGCAAGAGTGGGGGCTGGCTTTGGGCTGCTTGACGGATGCATGGTGAAGCTGGGTTTAGTCCTTTCTGTAAGTTTCAAGTCAGCTGGGCTGGTTGGGAGACGAGGAGCTGCGGGAATCATTTGCGGTTTTGTTTTCGGAACAGGGGGACCTGGGACTCTGTCCGTCCCATTGGAAGCAGTCCTCCAGTTTGTTTGGGGACTGGGTGGGGGGTTAACAGTCCGTTGGTAGATTGGTTTATTATAGGGCGAGTTGGGAGATGGTTCTTCTTCCTCCTCTTCATCAGTGTTAGCAAATTCTGGGGGTGGTGGGATGAAGCCGAAATCTTCCTCGCTTTCTTCTTTCCTGAAGATGGGTTTAAGATTAGAGTTGGAGGTAGGTTCTGGTTTCCTGACGAGCTCCGATGCTGAAAGATTATTTCTGGTGTCGGTTCTTTGGGACTGCAAGAGGTTCTGGACCAGCGGTGTGGAGGACAGCTGCTCTCCCTGTAGAAACTCCGAGCTCTCTACACCCTTCTGGTGCTTCAGCGACACCACAGCTGGAACGTGTGGGTTACTGGGGCACCCCTCAGCTGCCGTCTGGTCCTGCCACCGTGAGCGCGTTGGCGGAGAGGCTCCGGATCCTGGGATCCGTGGTTCCCGTTCGTCCACGTCTGCCCTGGGGGTGATGATGAAGGAGTTGGGATTGGACGGGCTCTGATGAATTTGAACGGAGGTCATCTCCCTGGTGGAAGAGTCTGGAAAGCAGTTGATGCTACTCTGGCTGCTCTGCCTGGGCAGGCTGCGCCCTTTCTCCGCTCTCCTTTTAGCAGCGAGCAGGAGGTCCATGGGAGACTTGGGACCGTCTTTTTTCTCAGGTGCCGGGGGGGACAGTTCCTCCTTGGAATGAGAAGGCAACACTTTGGTCTGAAGAATATTTGGCGCCGGTGGCAGCTGCTGGTTTGGGCTGCTTATTAGCACAGAGCTGCCGTGCCAGCTCCGTGACTCGCTGTCCACCTTGCACACAGGTTTGGAATCCACCTCTCCTTTCTCAGCCGGTGGTGAGACATCCCTGGATAGTGAATCTGATGGAGAATAATTACTTGGTTTGCTGTAGTCTGCAAGCACTGGAGCGGGAAGCGCAGGGTTTGGCTTGTTCACGGAACTGGGGTAAGAATGCGGCACGTTGTCCTGCAAGCTCTCCACCTCCTGGGCTAGTTGGATCCCTGAGCTGTTCTTTCTCGCTGGCTTGACCGGCACACCATAGTTCATTTTGGGATCGCTGGCTGGCATGCTGGCTGGCACCCTGGCAGGGTATTTGCCGTTTGCTGGGGCGGGTAGATCTTCGGTGGCTGAATCCTGCAAGATCACCATGGACTTTGCCTTCTGCTCCCGGTCGGCCTTGCTGTCCACGGTGGATGAAGGCAAGAAGCTGGAGAACCGGGCTTTGTTCTGGGGGTTACGTTGAATCTCCACAGGCCCCGACTGCTGGGAGACGATATCGAGATGTTGCATAGAGGAGTATCGGACGGGCTTGGGGGGTGGCACTTTGAGGGCTTTGGCTGTGGGGGGAGGCAAAGGGGTGACCAGTTGCTGAAGAGGTTCTTTTTGTGAAGGGGGCGGGGGAGGAGCAAATTTGGGGCGCGGGAGGTCAGGGAGGTCAGGGAGGTTGTTGTCTGAGGATTTCCCTGTGTCACTGTAGCTGGACTGCACTGGGGGAGGCGCTGGTGGAAAACTTGGAGGCATCGGTGATGGGGTCGTTGGAGGGGCGGTCTTTGGAGGATTGGGAGGTGCCACTGCAGGAGCCTGGAAGGGTGGGGGGGGCGGGGCGAACTGTGGAGGAGGAGGGGGAGCCATCGCCGGAGGTGGAGGGATGTAAATATTTTCCTCCTGCATGTAATCGGGAACCAGAGAGTGCAGTAATGGGTTCCATTCGGAGTTTCCATTGAGTCTCACATCATTTTCTAGAAGAAAAAAAAAACAGACTTCTTACTAGTAGGAGCCTCATTTTTTTTTTTTCTTTCTACTTTAAATAAGGTCACCCTTGCAAAACCTAATGGGATTTCCTTCCTGGTGAAATTAGGATAAAATAAAAGAATGGTGCAATTCTCTAATTCCCCCCAAAAATAAAACATGCCATTGCATTTTACAGATAATCAGGAACAGGATAGCATTTATAACGTTGCTCAGCTTCTATGCAATCGCCTAACATTACTGTAACCGGGCCCTCCCTGGCAAGAGCCCTGGCAGGACAAGGTTGCATTTGAACGGATAGTCTTTAGGAAGCCCGGTATTTCACTGCTGGTATCTGAAGTGTACCGACCAGTTATTTCAGTCCTGTCACACCCTTCTCTAGAAGCACACGCTCCTTCCTTCACTTCGCCACATGCATTACACAGAAACACCTAAAACAAATACGTATGCATTTTAAAAGAGAACCACTTAGACGCAGCAGCTGGGCTGGGCGCTGTGCGATCGGATCGTTTCATTAAACAGTAACAGAATTAACCTGTGGGCTAAATTCACTGAGTCACCTGGTATAACTAGTTCAGTGGGAGGCAGGTCCCCCCTTTCCTTTCCCCTTGTTTGACTTTCTGATAACAAAAACACATTACTGCAATGATTAGGAGCCAGCAAGCAGGCTTCAGCTGAACCTGCAGTGCACGCATGTAAACCCTTTTCACACGGCAATCAACACACAAATCAATGTGATACATGCATAATCACGCTTCTCCAATGTATGTACTTTGATATTTTAATAAATATATAAAAAAAAAGAATTAATAAAGAGATTATACAAAATCTAGCCATGTGCGGCTTGTTTGTATTTCTCTTTTCCACCATATTAGTTCCCTAAGATATTGCACGAGCTGGACTGGTAAGGTACAGTCTTGTAGTATCCACAAAAAGGCACTGAATAAAACACAGAAATCTCCAGAGAGGGACGTCATTCAGAGAGAGCTTTACCTGGTGCTGGGCTTGCAGGTCCTTTGTGGGAAGCAGGTACAGTCGGAGTGGGAACGGCAAACCCTTGGATCTCTGGAGCACCCTGAGAACAAAGAAAACAGTAGCACCTTGACTTGGGGAAACGAGGTAACCCCTTTCGGGAGAGACCAACAAAGTGGCGCTATTAAGATCCGCCACCATTTAGATGAATAATAAAATACACCCCCCAGTTCACGACACCCACGTCAAGGAATGCTCGGAGCCTCTTGGAACGCGAGCTGTTGTTTGGTTTTGTGATCAGAAAGCAGACGTTTCATTCTGTAGGACCCATGCGATCCAGATGTTATTTCAATGGATGTGTAACCACATTGTATTCGGTAAGTTGGCCACGGATTTGCCAGGGATCTTATACATGGAACCTGCCAGGCAGCTAGAGTAAACCTTGGGGAAGATAGGGTGGTGCAGTGCGGTCATCAGACCCCACCGTACCCCTCATATCTCTGAGAGCGCACCGCCTGCCATTCAGTCCTGGGCCTTTCCGAAGCGGGCTGAAAATTGTGTTAAATTTGCACCTTTTTTCACTCATGGTCTGAGGCTGATTGGAACCCAGGTCCCCAGCGGTGAAAGTCCCTAGAGGCGTGCCATCAAGTTAAGGGATTAAGAACACCTCTGCTTTCTTTAAAACTTTGACCTGCGTTCGTTAGCAACATACTATCGCAGGGGCATTGATGCTATCCAGCATCTAACATCATGAAAAAGCTGCCTCTGCCACAACGTTCGGATCCGCAGCGGCCACGTGAAGAATCCCTCCGTGTAGTGAAGCAAGCCTTCGCTGAGCAAGAGCAGAGCATTTCCTGCATGCTTAACTAATTAGCTGGGAGAGGCATGAACACTGAAGACAGAAACGCCTTGCTGGCCGCTTTCTTATCAGACAGGCTTAGGAAAGCGGGCCGGGACACTCCCTTACACAGCGTGGGGAGGGTCTGGAGCAGGTGCTCACGTCATTGATACCAAATCACGGGGATGCTTTGAGACGCGACTCCGCAAAGTCTTGAGATCAACCAGTAACTAGGAACCGGACAAGCACTGAAGGGAAACAGCCTCCCCTCGCTCATCAGCTTTCTTCTGATACTACTGACTTCCCCTTACCAGAGCCTGCATCTCCTCTAGGGTTACACTTCGGTTCAAATGAATGATTTACCTGAATTGCTGTGCTGCAATGCCTAGCTGTCACAAGAACAGTCAACAAGGAATTGCTGTTTAAAAAGAGCTCGGTCAGGACTTCGGTTCAATTCTACTGAACTACAAAAAGTATTGAGAGTAGCACGTTTTTTGGGAAGTCAGTTTGCTTGGGAATGCTGTGCTACACGCCTTGGCTCAATATAAATGAACAGTGAAATGCTACAGTTTTGTTTTTCATCTATTATATGGCTGTATCGATTCGGTGCGTGTTGACCTGACTCTCTGGACAAACTGCGACATCTGCTGTATCTCTCCTAACGTTGAGCTGAATGAAAGCCAGCAGACGAATGGCGAGGCTGTTATACTCACAGTGAAACGAGGGAAGAGGTTCACCTTGGGCCTGGCTCGCACACTCGCTGTCCCGGAGTCTGGGAACGAGGCCGAGGACACGACCGCGTTCATGTTCTCTGAAATTAAAAGGAGAAGAACATCTTTGAGGAGGCATGTTAACTGCATCACAGCCTGCATTCTGCACCTCTAATGGATTGGGAACACACGCTGCATTTCCAACAGCCCTGCGCTGTCCCTGAGGGCTGAAACAAGGCGATTGATTAACGGACGTTTGTGAAATGCAACGTCCCCTTGAAGCTGTGATCGTGCCAGCTGGCCACCTTGAGGAACAATTAAAGAGGGGGTGCATTCACTCCCTGACATGATCACTGCTGGATCTATTCAGAAAGAGCAGACTGGCACCGGTCCCACTGTGGAATAAACAGATCTCTACATGTTTAATTAAGAGGTGGAAGTTAGGGTCTGCCGATTCATTTGGGAACCGGATTTCAAACCAGGCCCCCTGGAGGAGAAGGGCCGGTGCAGAGCCCCCTGGCGCTGCTCACTCTTAAATTATTGAGCTCCCCGGCTCCTTTGAGAGAGAGAGAGAGAGAGAGAGAGAGAGAGCGCGAGACACACAGACGGCGATACAGAGAGAGAGAGAGAAAGAGACACACAGACAGACAGAGAGAGAGAGAGAAAGAGAGAAAGACACACAGACAGCAATACAAAGAGAGAGAGAGACACACGCAGACAGCGATACAGAGAGAAAGACAGCTTGGACAAACCAGCCATAGAAATGTAAATGGGTAATCCGAGCAATAACAGATAAGGGGATACAAAGGGTTTTATTATTCTGCAGTGAGAATGCACAGCACAGCACTGGCAGGTTTGCACAGTAAACACAATACGCTGAGTCCAATAAACCTCGCCGGCTCCAGAGATCACTGAAGTGCTGAAGTTGCGCACCATGTGTTTATCGGCACAGCACTCGTCAAAACTGTGCAAGCTGCATCCTCTGCTGCTTGTACGTTTTTCCCAATGAACGTGCAAACAAGACATGTGTTGTTATTCGTTTGCATGCATATAAACTGAAGTGTCACCGCGCACAATAATGCATCTTTGCAAAATACACTACAGCAGAACGGCACAAGGAACTTCAACACAAAAACTGCCTCAAGGCGCTTGGACTCAGCTCTGTCCTAATGGAGCAGCTGCTTCAGCCCGGCAGCGCAGTGAATTAGCCTGGCTGTTACCCCTCCTCTTACAGCACACCTGCACAGGCTGCAAGACAGCGAGAGAGTGGGAGAAATGAAAGCGGCACAGTTCAAGCTGTGATCTCTCCAGCACACAGTATTAAACCTTGGATCAAAGGACTGTGCGTGGTCAGAGAGGGAGGGCTGGGTTAGAGTAATGTTAGGAGATTGCACAGAAGCTGCGCAAGGCATGTGTCTTTCACGTAACAAAGTCCATTGAAACTCCCTGGAATGTGTCACTTTGTTTTTTTAGACAAACGAGCTTGTTCCTGCCCTGCTGCTGTTGTGTGCAGGGTGCAGGGTGTGTCAGCTCAGTGCAATGCAGACTCACTGCAGTGCAGACCTGCCATACAGGCCCGGTCGCAAAGCACACAGCTTCACTATGAAACCCCAGAGGAACAGGTTCAGGGAAACGATGGATATTACTGTGAAGACAGCTCTTAAACCACAGGCTCTCTCCATTGCCACGTGTTGTATCCCTATCTGCGCCACAGCAGAGCTTAGATGTCAACGATGACATTCTCAGGGAGAATGCAGGTCCCTACACAAACTGGACTGGTAACTAAGTCTGTTTGAACGTCGCCAGTTTGAAAATTACAGTATGTGGGGCAATTGAGGGGCATTGTGCTGCCATCCACGGCACTATAACATATCATTTGAATGGCTGCTCTGTCAGTTCAAACTCTCAACCCCGGTCCGGATTCTCACGCTATAAACGTGAGGTTTGGCGACGCTTGTGGAGATATTCGGCCTTAAATATCTCAGTCGGAGATTGCGCAAAAGCCTTCTTTATTTGCATGCCCAGTTATTTTACTTTAAATATTACAATATTTTAAACAACTACTAGACAAGACACGAACGATACAGTAACAGCCAGATCAATACGCAATAAAGAGCGGTACCGCACGAACAGAGAATTGAGATTGGTTTATAAATCTCAATCATTCATTATTATTATTATTATTATTATTATTATTATTAGCAGTAGTATTTTCTTCAGTTACAGGCAGTTTCCAGTACAGTCCGTTAATTCAATGCTGCACTCGACTCACCCCAGTCCGTCAGCTGGATCGGCGTGCTAGTCGAGGTCAGCCCGCCTGTGCCGCTGCTGCTTTGCGGGCTAAAAAGGGAAGAATTAGCCGCCTTCCGTCCCAAGAACTTGTTCAAACTCCGCTTTTTCATTGTGATTTGTATTTATTTATTTTGTCCGCGGGTATTTTCGTTACTCCGCCAAGACAACTTATCCGATCAGCTAGTCATCAGGTGCGTCCCTAAGAGGCGTCTGAAGCGTTTCCAATAGGGAGAGGCTGACGAGCTGCCTGCGGTGCGGATTCGGCGTCGGGTTTGCGCAGTACAGGGTTCAGCCCTTCTCACTCATTTAATGCCTCACTGCAATAGGGAAGCTTAAAAGCAGAGTCCCCCGCCTCCTTCCCCGCCCCTTTGCCTGTGCACAGGTGAGGTAAACAAATCCACGAGTCCTTGCATGCAGCTATACCAGCTCCGGTCTGCCCTCTCTCCCTGTCTCCGCTCCGCTTGTCCTTGGCACCGGGAACACACCCCGCTGCGCTGCCGTCACCCTGGCAACGAGTCGGGCACATTCCTGACTATTAATGAGAAGAGCGTGAATCACTAGAAAGCATGTTTCTACTGAAACTCTACCTTCTTATATTAAACTTGCATGGCATGTTTTAGACGGTCTGGCTTTAAATGTGGGTTATTATAGTGCGGGAGAGAGTGCACTGCAACGCGGTTCTGTACGGTCTCAGTGATTCGGTGCAGTGCACTGCAACGCGGTTCTGTACAGTCTCAGTGACTCAACACAGTGCACTGCAACGCGGTTCTGTACAGTCTCAGTGACTCGGTGCAGTGCACTGCAACGCGGTTCTGTACGGTCTCAGTGACTCAACACAGTGCACTGCAACGCGGTTCTGTACAGTCTCAGTGACTCAACACAGTGCACTGCAACGCGGTTCTGTACAGTCTCAGTGATTCGGTGCAGTGCACTGCAACGCGGTTCTGTACGGTCTCAGTGACTCAACACAGTGCACTGCAACGCGGTTCTGTACAGTCTCAGTGACTCGGTGCAGTGCACTGCAACGCGGTTCTGTACGGTCTCAGTGACTCGACGCAGTGCACTGCAACGCGGTTCTGTACGGTCTCAGTGACTCGGTGCAGTGCACTGCAACGCGGTTCTGTACGGTCTCAGTGACTCGGTGCAGTGCACTGCAACGCGGTTCTGTACGGTCTCAGTGATTCGGTGCAGTGCACTGCAACGCGGTTCTGTACGGTCTCAGTGACTCTCAGTGCACTGCAACGCGGTTCTGTACGGTCTCAGTGACTCGGTGCAGTGCACTGCAACGCGGTTCTGTACGGTCTCAGTGACTCGGTGCAGTGCACTGCAACGCGGTTCTGTACGGTCTCAGTGACTCGCAGTGCACTGCAACGCGGTTCTGACGGTCTCAGTGACTCGGTGCAGTGCACTGCAACGCGGTTCTGTGCAACACGGTCTCAGTGACTCGGTGCAGTGCACTGCAACGCGGTTCTGTACGGTCTCAGTGACTCGGTGCAGTGCACTGCAACGCGGTTCTGTACGGTCTCAGTGACTCGAGACGGGTGTATAATTAGCAGCAGGAATCTCCAAAACAATCACATTGACAAAGAATGTGAGCGATCTGACAGAACGGCTTAAAGGCGTTGGTGGAAACTATAATTTGAAGAGAGCACGTGACTCAAGAGAGTGACAAAACGGCATAGTTATGAAGCCGCTCAGTTTCAGAGGGGTCTTAAAATCTTAATCTCGTTTCTGTGGAACTGGCTGCATATCTGGCCAAACTGGGATATCTATATCTATATCTATATCTATCTATCTATCTATCTATCTATCTATCTATCTATATATATATCTATATATATATATATATATATATATATATATATATATATATATATTCTGTCTAACAATCTCTTGTAGTCATGTGAACAAACATAAAATGCGCTGACCCTGCCCTGGATTCTTATATGGAATTCCATGGACATAATCGTTTCCCAGCATCTTTGACCTGTCCGACATTACTGTGTTCAGGATCAACAGACCAGACACACACTGCTCTCCATTCACATTCTGCCTGGCACGATACACGGAACAGGCTTCTTGAACAAGGAACTCCAAACTGACAGGGCTTCATTATCCTTGCCCAATGATCTGTGGCAGTGATGCAGATAGTGTTAGGAAGGGTCAGTGATCACAATGGGAGAATACTGATAACAGATTAGAAATCAGGTTACTGCAGGAGTTACATAGTGCTAGTTCAGTGCCAGACAGCTATCACAGTACTGCTTACCAGTGGTCTGCTAATGGTTCTGGTAAAACCCCACTTGGTTAATAGACTGGGACTCTAATGGTACCACCTTCTGGTATCCTCTTAGTGACTTTTTAACCATTTCGAGTTTCATGACCTGTTAAAATCCACGCTGCAGCATTATCTGTGACAGCTGTCAGTCAACAGGACAGTGTGGCTTCTCAAGCACTTGCACGGATGTGTTCAAGTCATATTGAAAAGTGTCACCTAACAGCATGTGAAGAGCTCCACTCACAGCATTGTGAGCACTGCATTCAGGCTCCTTCCTTGAATTGGGTTTCCAGCTATTTGACTTGTTTTTTGTTTGCTTTACAGATAAAGAATTGACGGAGTAAATCCGGTTGGACCTGTTATTGAAAGTTACTAAGTAAATTATAAAACACATACACACACTGACACACACTCCTGTACACACACTGACACACACACACACACACACTGAGACACGACACACACTGACACACACTGAGACACACACACACACACACACACACACACTGAGACAAGCACACACACACACACACTGAGACAGCACACACACACACACACACACACGGACACACACTGACACACACTGAGACACACACACACACACACACACTGAGACACGCACACACACTGAGACACACACACACACACACACACACTGACACACACTGACACACACACTGAGACACTGCACACACACACACACTGAGACACACACACTGACACACACACACACTGAGACAACACACACACACACACACACTGAGCACACACTGACACACACACACACACACACACACTGAGACACGCACACACACTGCACACACACACACACACACTGACACACACACTGACACACACTGAGACACACACACACACACACACACACACACTGAGACACACACACACACACTGAGACACACACACACTGACACACACTGAGACACGCACACACTGACACACACACACACACACACACACTGAGACACACACACACACACTGAGACACTCACACACACACACACACACACACTGAGACACACACACACACACTGAGCGTGTGACACTCGTGCTGTGACACACACTGAGACACGCACACACACACTGAGACACGCACACACGCTGAGACACACACACACACTGAGACACACACACACACACTGAGACAAGCACGCACACACTGAGACACATACACACTGAGACACACACACACACTGAGACACATACACACACAATGAGACACACACAGTTAAACAGAAAGAATGACAGGCATGTTCATTAAAGAAACAGAGGTGACTTGCGGTCCCTCCCTGTCTCCAAGGAGACTTGAGGATAAAAAAAAACAAATAAACTTGTAGTTCCTGTTGGGCTGATTGTTAGAAACCAGCATGGGTCCCCATGCTAAATGAAGCGAGGCACAAGCATAATCCTTTTTCATTTGGCTGCTGTGAAGATCCTTCATTTACCAAAAGGAAGTGTTGCTGCTAACTGGACTCCTCCAGAGCACACTTCACACCTTACAGAGAGGGACCGAGTCAAGCAGGGAGTGTGGACACTTAGAAAACTAGACCCCACGCAGGAGTGTGGACACTTAGAAAACTAGACCCCACGCAGGAGTGTGGACACTTAGCAAACTAGACCCCGCGCAGGAGTGTGGACACTTAGCAAACTAGACCCCGTGCAGGAGTGTGGACACTTAGAAAACTAGACCCCATGCAGGAGTGTGGACACTTAACAAAGTAGACCCCACGCGCACATTTACAAGCAGACACACTGAGCAGCTGCTGTTTCTCTATGTGATATTGACAGGCACGTGCATGCTAAATGCCCAAACACAGTGTCATACAAAACACGCAGAAACCATCTAAGCTTATAGAGCCTCATCACAACCCTCCCAGGACTGTTTTAAGGAATATTTTGCTGTGAGACTGTTTTTTTTTAAAAGACTGTTTTGACCATAGAGGAGTTTATAAGCACATTCCTTCAAGTGAATAGGGTCTGAAAGTCAACCTTGAAACCATTGTAGGGACTTGCATAACCTTCTCAAGGGGGTTTTAAAACAAATATAATTATAAGGTAGGTCATTTCTTTTTTTTTCTTGCCAGTTTTTCCACCCATTATTTCATAGCTGCAAGCCGACAGCTTCATTTCTCTCCTCTGGGGGACAGTAGAGGAACATTGGCGCCACCTGCTGTCCTCGTCAGATATTTCACAAACTGACCACAGCTCCAGCTACTGCTACAGTCCTGGTCTGTACAGCTCGTTATTTTTACAGGATCTGACTGTTAAACTATCACCACTGCAAATGCTCCATTTACTTTTGTTTCTGGAATGTTCATATTGTGAGCCCACCCCTCCTTCACCCTTCATGAGTATTGTGATGTCATAAACACACTCTTGTCACAAGTTTTCAGGCGAATGAAGGCTGGGATGCAGGGAGGGTCATGTTTCAGCCTGGGCAAAGACAGGAGCTCATTGGATTAGAGAATCTGAGTCAGAGGGACTCGCTCCTTCCAGGACCAGAGGATGGAGCCAGCAAGGGGCGGAGCCACAGCACACAACTCCCAGGTATGACATCACGGTTTAGCTGCTGATTAGCGGAGTGTTACATGGCTAATAAAAGATGAAAGCTTCAAGTGACCTGGCTTGAAAGAGGTCAAGACTGTGCGCGCCTTTCCCAGGCGATGCCACTTTTCAATATCCGCATCAGTAAAAATGAAACGAACTAAAAGCTCATTCATTTAGTGCAGCTCACCTTGAACACAGTGCTGCTTGGTACGTCTGCCTCAAATCTCCTTGGTTACAAAAATAATTCCTATGAGGAACAGTCTTTCATCTCGTCCCTTCCTTTGCCAGCATGAGTAGCTGCTGCAGTCACGGGAGAGTCACATGACTTCGGAAGGAGACACAGCGATTGCTTGTGGCTTGCAAATGCTGTCGGGATCTCGCCCAAGATCTCCTATTAGCCTTTGGAACTCCTTTCCAGTCGCTGTGTCTCCCAGCAGCAGCGTGATTTGTGGCACCTGTGGCGGCTTCATGTAAGTGGGGAGTCGATTTTAACCTCATAAAAGAGAGGAAAAAACAAGGGTTTTTAAAATTAACCCTTTACTGCCCAAGCTATGTTCCCATACCTATTTTCTCAATGGCAAATATACTGGCCAGTGGGCAGCAAAGGGTTAAAACGTATAAGCCCCTGAGCTCAAGTAGACACATGTTATCGCTGGTCTTGTTTCTGATGAATTAGCTGCCATGGAACGACCTGAAAGCCATCGTTCCGGTTAACTGCGGCCGGGTCAGGGTAGTGGACCAGACCTAGGACCTGCTGACCTTCTCCTGCTTGGCGTGGCACCTGCAGAATGACCCGAGCCTGCAGGACTACTTCGAGCCCCGATTCCCAGCCCCAGCGGAGGGGCGCAGGAGAGTGAGCTGGATCCCCAATTCCAACTCCCTCGCTCCCTTCTTCACGGCCGAGAAGTCCACCTGCGGACACCGCTACTCCAGAGACACCAACCACAAGAAGAGGCTGATAGGAATCCCATCCTCCAACACTGTCCGGTGGAGAAGTCATTGGACTAGCCCCGCCCTGAATAAACCTTAAAAGTGACTGCATTCACTGAGAAAGCATTGCACTTACTGTGTGAAACAACAAACCCATTGTTTAAAACATCATACTCATTGATAATGCATCATACTCATTGATAATGAATCATACTCATTGATAACGCATCATATTAATTAATAACACATTATATTGATTGATAACGCATCATATTCATTGATCAAACGTCATGTTCATTGTATAAAAAGAATATTTTTCTTTTTTTTTTTTTAAATCTCTCTTTTCGATGTCTTTTGCTGCTCAGATCTTGGCGTCTGTTCTTCATCCCAACCCATCTCAATGTATATAGTTGCGTTCTGTATCGAAACTGCTTGTCAAGCATTCTGGTACAGCCCCCTTTACTCCTGAGAGAGACGCGGTATCAGAACCGCTCCTCCAAACAGCAGTAAAGGGCTGATTGCGTTTGCAGAGAAACACAGGCAGCAGCTATCGGAAACGCAACACTGTCCCAATGAAGGGCAAGGGTACAGTGTGAACGTATCTGCGCTCCGCGTCCTCCAAAATAATGCTCTGCGTTCACAAACGCGATTAAAATCGCAACTACAGGATCTCTGCCAGCTGCTGGGAGTCAGTTATGCTCGTAACTGTGCATTAGTGGGATTAGTGATTTTACCTGGGCTGCGCAGCTCCGTTAATCCCGGCGCGTCTTTATTTTTTCCAATTCCCTTACATCCTCCAGAGCTGTAATTAGACCGATAAGTACAGTACCGGGCTGCAGCTGTCGTCGCGTTTCCAGGCTCCTGACTGGACGAGATGCAGATGTGGGGTAGTTTAAATAGTGCCGAGCACGACATTTGAATTTTGATTTCCACAAACAAAGCTCGGTGCATTGCTAGAGCTGCAACACAGCAACAACACTACACAACACAACACGACACAACATATGCACTGTGGCAGGTTATGCCAAAAAACAGATGTATTTCTTTAAAGGACTGATTGCATTTTCGAGTTAATATTTATTTATTATTATTATTATTATTATTATTATTATTATTATTATTATTATTATTATTATAACACCTCATCTTGCTGCCTGCTATTCGGAGTCGCTGATTGCTGGCAGGGGAAGCTGTGTTCGGGCTCCACAATGGGGAACGCCAGCGCTGCCTCGGTGGAGGAGATCACTGCCTGCGAGATCCATCAGTGGTACAAGAAGTTCATGACGGAGTGCCCTTCGGGCCAGCTCACGCTGTACGAGTTCAAGCAGTTCTTCGGGCTGAAGGATCTGTCTCCCAACGCCAACGCCTACGTCGAGCAAATGTTTGAAACTTTTGACATGAACAAGGTAACGGAATCTTCTCTTTCATGAAGCTTCAACTCATTTCATGTTTAGTTTTTATTTTTAGTGAATAAATAAAATGTTCTCCACCGGCTTCTCTGAGGACAAAGGATAGAGTAGTTAAGTGAAACTGCGTTCTATAGCCCGCAGTCTAGAATACAGGCTGCACTGTACTAACACTGTAGAGTTAATGGAAGCCCATAGGCTACAGCCAGGGCACAGACTCTGAACTACTTTGTTTTTGATGCATTTTCTACGTGAACAGATTTTACAAAAAATCTAAAAGCTGATAGTACAGGCAAGCTTAGTGAGGAACAGTAAAATGTGGTAAAGAATTTTTAAAAGGCATGGTAAATTATAGTAAATACATGATCTAGATCAGTGGTCTCCAGCCCTTGTCCCGGAGAGCTACTGTGGCTGCTGGTTTTTGTTTCAACCAATCTCTCTGTTACTTAATTGAACCAGTTATTGGCTTAATTATCCAAGATTAACAGGAGTTCCAGATCTTTAGCCACTAATGATGTGAAGACACCCAGAAAACCTGCTGGACAGGGGCTCTCCAGGGCCAGGGTTGGAGACCCCTGATCTAGATAATGGAGAGAGAACGCTTTAAGATTTATTTTATATGCGCTGGATGCCGTAGGGGTGAGTTAACAGATAATCCTGTTTTCCAAGTGGCTCAGCTATTTTGGTTTAATCGGGATTTAGAGCTCAGCCCGGACATAAAGACCTTGCAAAGCTGCTTGGAAGCCTAAATCCATGTTCTGGATCAAATGAGAACTACTGCTCTAATGAATTGTGAAATTGCTCTATGCCTTTTTAAGCTGAAGAAGCTGGAGGCACATTCCAGGGCCTGTTATAATAAACCACGACAGTGCATCTGTGAATGTGTTCTACAGGAGTTTATAAACACATTAGAGCGCTATTAATAATCACAATAACAGGCTGTAGCAGTTCTGTGTTAACATGTAACAAAGTTATTCACAAGAAACCTTAACATGACCTGTTAACAAACCTCCACCTGCAAGGAGTCATTCAATCAGTAATACACTGTTAATAATGAGTTAATAATGTGATAATCAGTCCCACGCCAGTCTCTACCCCGGGCCCCATGCCAGCCTGTACCATGGGCCCCCACGCCAGCCTCTATCCCAGGTCCTCACGCCAACCTCTACCCCGGGCCTGTACACCAGCCTCTACCCCAGGTCCTCACGCCAGTCTCTACCCCGTGTCCTCATGCCAGCCTCTACCCCAGGTCCTCACGCCAGTCTCTACCCCGGGTCCTCATGCCAGCCTCTACCCCAGGTCCTCATGCCAGTCTCTACCCCGGGTCCTCATGCCAGCCTCTACCCCAGGTCCTCATGCCAGCCTCTACCCCGGGTCCTCATGCCAGCCTCTACCCCAGGTCCTCATGCCAGTCTCTACCCCGGGTCCTCATGCCAGTCTCTACCCCGGGTCCTCATGCCAGCCTCTACCCCAGGTCCTCATGCCAGTCTCTACCCCAGGTCCTCATGCCAGTCTCTACCCCAGTCTCTACCCCAGGTCCTCATGCCAGTCTCTACCCCAGGTCCTCATGCCAGTCTCTACCCCAGGTCCTCATGCCAGTCTCTACCCCAGGTCCTCATGCCAGTCTCTACCCCAGGTCCTCATGCCAGTCTCTACCCCGGGTCCTCATGCCAGTCTCTACCCCGGGTCCTCATGCCAGCCTCTACCCCAGGTCCTCATGCCAGTCTCTACCCCAGGTCCTCATGCCAGTCTCTACCCCAGGTCCTCATGCCAGTCTCTACCCCGGGTCCTCATGCCAGTCTCTACCCCAGGTCCTCATGCCAGTCTCTACCCCGGGTCCTCATGCCAGTCTCTACCCCAGGTCCTCATGCCAGTCTCTACCCCTCTACCCCGGGTCCTCATGCCAGCCTCTACCCCAGGTCCTCATGCCAGTCTCTACCCCAGGTCCTCATGCCAGTCTCTACCCCAGGTCCTCATGCCAGTCTCTACCCCAGGTCCTCATGCCAGTCTCTACCCCGTGTCCTCATGCCAGTCTCTACCCCGGGTCTAACAGCTCTTCTGTTTACAGGACGGCTATATTGACTTCATGGAGTATGTGGCGGCGCTGAGCCTGGTTCTCAAAGCCAAGGTGGAAAAGAAGCTCAAGTGGTATTTCAAGCTGTATGACATGGATGGCAATGGCTGCATTGACCGAGGAGAGCTCCTGAACATCATCAAGGTAAAGCAAAATAAACCAAGCTGCTGCTTCAGGGGGATTTTATCCAAAGGCATTACTGAATTCAGCACGAAGTACAAGCAGATTGCAATGTCCCAGGAAGACAGTGAGATATGTGTTTATTACCAGGATAAAAACAACAACTCACAGCAATATTACATTGGAGATATAACTTCTTATAATCTTAACATTGCATCCTAGCTCATATTGTATTTAGTAGTATGATTTGCACTTACTGTAAACTACACTGTATTTAAATATTAATCTTGCATTGTAACCCTGCACGTACTGCCCTGTAACACTGTACAAGCTACTGCAAGTACTCACACAGGAGTTCCGTGACATCACTTGGCACGTACTCACACAGGAGTTCCGTGACATCACAAAGCATAAAGTACAAACTGCACAATACTGCAATAATGACATCATAATACAAGCTACTGCACGTACTCACACAATATCACAAAGCACGAATAACAAGCTACTGCACGTACTCACACAGGAGTTCCGTGACATCACAAAGCACGAAGTACAAGCTACTGCACGTACTCACACAGGAGTTCCGTGACATCACAAAGCACGAAGTACAAGCTACTGCACGTACTCACACAGGAGTTCCGTGACATCACAAAGCATAGCTACTGCACGTACTCACACAGGAGTTCCGTGACATCACAAAGCACGAAGTACAAGCTACCGCACATACTCACACAGGAGTTCCGTGACATCACAAAGCACGAAGTACAAATGCACGTACTCACACAGGAGTTCCGTGACATCAGCACGAAGTACAAGCTACCGCACGTACTCACACAGGAGTTCCGTGACATCACTGTATAATAAACTTGGATCAGGGAGACGATGGCAGGACAGTAAAAAGAGATCAAAGCACGAAGTACAAGCTACTGCACGTACTCACACAGGAGTTCCGTGACATCACAAAGCACGAAGTACAAGCTACTGCACGTACTCACACAGGAGTTCCGTGACATCACAAAGCACGAAGTACAAGCTACTGCACGTACTCACACAGGAGTTCCGTGACATCACAAAGCACGAAGTACAAGCTACTGCACGTACTCACACAGGAGTTCCGTGACATCACAAAGCACGAGGCCGCAGGAAAGGAAAAAAGAGACACACACAGATCACATTAAACACAGCTTTACTAAAAATCACAAACTACTTTTTTATATTTTTTTATAATAATTAGGCGCTGTCGGGCAGTATCTGGGCTTTTTGTTTCGGCTAACATCAGATTCATGACATGTCACGCTGACCTTTGAGTTGTTAAAAATGCAGTTATGCCTCAGAAATGCTCCGAAGGCTGTATGTTTGAGTGTCGTGTGAATGGCCTCTGGGTGGCGCTGCAACAGAGCTTACCGGTCGCTGTTCACTGAGCTCTGCCAAGTTTGATCTGAGGATGGCGAGATCGCAGATGATTTCCCTTATAGAGTTGGCATTTTGCTGCTGTGCTACAAAGTTCTGCCTTTCAGACTCTGACACAACGGGAAAGCGAGAGGACTTTTACTTATTTATTTGTTTGTTTATTTATTTATTTATTAATAAATAAACTTCCCATTTGAAAATGGTCTACTTGAACTTTCAAAATACTCTGAAACTGTCAAATAATTAAAGAAAACAAAAAGCAAGTGTTCATTCCATTTCAGATCGCGCCTGTAATCAGAAATGTCAGCGCTATCTGTGGTCACAATATGGATTGCAGGACAGTGCTGTCGGCAGTAGTAGCCTGTAATCATAGCGTTAAGAGTAGGGTTTTATAGGGGGATCTCAGTTACAATGGTATTATACTATGATATACTCAAGCACTAGCTGATAAACCACAACCTGGTGTACAGTGGAGCACTGTGGAAGCCGTGCTGAGCTGCACACTTACTGGAATACTATACAGGAATCCAGCTAACGTTAGGAATGCAGCAGCTGCGGGGATGTTTGAGCTGCCCCACGCTGTGGCTCGCTTGAGCTCCAGGCTTTATGTGTTGTGTGTTTGTCTGAGGAGCAGCCAGGCACCCAGGAAGGTGAGATGAAGTACAGGGGCAGCGATTCCGGGTGCTTTCTTCATTGGCTCCTTCGTTTCTTTATTCGCCAGGCCATCAGAGCCATTAACGGCTGCAAGCATGAAATGACAGCGGAAGAATTCACCAGCATGGTGTTTGAGAAGATTGATAGCGACAGCAATGGTAAGGAAGCGCTGAGCGTCTTTCAATGGAAACAGTAAGCTACAGGCAGAGGATAGTCTGCTATTTATTTCATTCATTGGAAACCCAGTGGAAGTGAGTGGCAGAGAGATTCATCACGTATTGTGCTTTCCCATACTTCTTTGTGGTTTTCCTCTTGTTGTCTGAGCTTCCCCCTGCTTTCCCTGTGCTTGACCACACGGTTGCAGAGTGTTAAAGTCCATCTGCTCTACAGCTGTGGCCAAAAGTTTTGCATCAACTACAATTTTAGGATTGAGACACTTTTTCGTGAAGCATAAGGAAAACTACAAAGCAGTGTGCAATTCAACATGTTAACGTGACATTATTCAGCAGGTTTTCATGCAAAGCAAAATTTGTTAATTCTATAGGGTGATGCAAAACTTTTGTTCATAGCTGTAAGTCCCACAAGCCCGCAGAACGGTCAGTTGATGGAGTCTCTGCCAGTTGAAAGACCTGGAGAGCACGCCCGTCCAGAGTGATGGAGGGTACAGCCCCCTGTCTGGTGTGGGGCAGTCAGTCTGCCGCGGGTCTGAGCCATGCCTCTGCTCTGCGTTTCAGGAGAGCTGTCCATGGAGGAGTTCTTGGATGAGGTCCAGAAGGACGAGCTGCTGCTAGGCATCCTGACTCAGAGTCTGGACCTCTACCACATCGTGGGCGTGATCCAGAGCAACAGCCAGCCAGAGAGCCAGCAGGAGGAGAGCTGAAGCTGGGAGAGCCCCAGACCGGAGAGACCCCCCTTACCCCTGCAGAGAAACATGCCTCATATTTCTGACTTCAATACACAGCACTGCGCTGTCTCCCAGAAACGCAAACTATTGCTTCTCCTGCTAGTTAACAGGAGCTGCAAGCTGAGGGTTCAGTGAGGTTGTACTGTAGCCTCGTTTGGACCTGTGCTGTATGAAAACTTCAAATGGGTTCAAGTCAAAATCGATTTGATGTTTCCTGTTCAGCTTGCTTCTGACTTGTTCTGCATTCTGATAGAAACGACCTGTTAGTTATGCGTTTCTGTATTTCTTAACGATGTAAACGGGACTGGGGTCTGTATTAATAAATACCGTGCAATGTGACTCTTGGCGTTTTATAGCAAGTGATGCAGAAAGCCGCTCTGAGGTATGTACAGCAAGCGCAGAGAGCTGCTCTAGAGCATTTTACAAAGCCATGTACTCCAAACTGTCATCAGGGTTAGTCTGATGAGAAAGAAAAAAACCACAGTTATTAATAAACGAGTAAGCGACTGCTCAAGACAACTCACAAACCCCTGCAGCAAATACCAGAGCTGGTAGTTTCAGGTTAGGTAACTTTACTGCCTAGTAACTAAGTAGAGTTATTTAGTTAGTAAGACATCTGCTAAATAAACAGATATATGCAATAATATATTCAATGCATATGCATGTTTTTAAAACGTGTTCAGTTTGAACTTACCTGTTGCTAAGTAATATGTAGTTCCCTGTGGAAATGACCATTTCTGAAAGAATAGTGTAAAGATACATTTCATTAAAATATCCTCCATGAAAAACACACCAGCTGTATTGAAGACGGGAAATATTTCTGCTAACCATGCTCTGTCCAGCACAACAAGAAGACATTTCACGAGTCTTATTTCTGTTTTGATTTTGTTTGATAATTCACCGACAGTGAAACTAGAATGTCTTTAAAAAGGTGAGACATACAAAATATAATATTCTATAATTTAGCATTTAAATATTAAGGAACATGTGTTGTGTAACCTGAGGATAAAATGGTCAATTTTGAATGAGACAATGCTATTTATTTTTCTGATTTATTAAAAAACATAGCTCTGAAATATCTTGATATGTTTTTAGGCTGTGAAATCCAGTGAAGTAAGTCTGTTTTCACTGGGAAATAAACACAGCCCTGGGAATAATTAGTCAAACACTAGCAGTTCTAGAATCATAAATGACGCCAGGGTTTAAGAAATGAGATATTCTTTATTTACAGTCAAAAAACTGTCCATTCGCAATATCAACCAGCAGGCTTGATTCGTATGGTCTGGTCCAGAACTGTTCCCTCACAATCTGTACAGTAGATAGGAACCTGTTGTGCTGTAGGAATAAATCCCATCACATTGAGGTGAAATTGTTATGCCTGTGTACAGTACAGCACACTGGAAGTAGGGTTTCCGTCCTTGTCCTACATCTTAAAGCTCCATTTCAGCTTGTGCTCCAGCTTCCCTCTCAACACCAGGTTCAGCGCTGCCACCTATTCCAGGAAGACAATCGTGTTGTCCTGAAGAAAAATAAAAGAAAGACATCCTTGCGTCAACTTCCAGTTGGCCCTCGTTATTCCGGTAATATTTCTCCCTGGTTTTATTAGTTCTGTAACTGCCGTACCCAGGGCCACAGTCACAAAGCACTCACCACTGTGCTACCTTTGCACTGCTATTTGGGTATAAATAAAAACTGCTGATGTTGCTGGAGAGCAAGAAAGATCTACGGTGATGCATGCATGGGTGATACAGCATGCCCTGCAGGTGAGATGGATGGGCACGGATACCATGCGCTGTTCACTGAACAGTTTAGACAATCCTTGTGGAAGAAGCAGTGCTGGCTCGATGTGTTGCTGAGTCACCCTTCTGCAGTTCGCAGGGTGCTGTCGCTGCCCGCGTTCAAGCAGTTTCAGGGCGTGGTCCCCCGGTATCTCCCCACGCTACCCAAAAGCGTCACGATTGTTTCCATGGTTTTAATTGTTTGTTGTTTACGAGTGTGTGTGTGTGTGTAATAGATATATTATATAGATTAGATATAGATATATAATATATATGATATATATATATAATATATATATATATATATATGTCTCATATATGTCCACATAGTGTATGTCGCTCCTATTGTCCACAATGTGTATAAGCTATACATAGGCAATACAAATGAAAAGTAGATGTTAAAATGATATACACATTATAAAATCCGCCTCGTATTAAAACTACTGTTATTAGTTGTAATGAAAATAATATTAGCGTGTGTCAACATTTGCACAGAAGCACAAGCTTGGCTGAAACAGGGAAAGGCGAGTTTGTGCGAGTTTCGCTGTGAAATCAGTAAGCTCAAAGTCTGCTGGTCTTGTGACTCTTTTCGCAAAGGTGTGTCGCCATGACGTCACCACGCTACCTGCCTGACTAACCGGAGAAGGGGAGCGGGGAGGGGGCGCCCGGTTCAGAGACAGACTGAAGCGGGAGGGAAGCGTGGTTTTTTTTTAATCTTTATCAGTTGTCAGGAACAAGGGACGGTGCAAAAACTACCAAAGCGTGAACAAAAAAAAAAACCAAAAAAACACGGATTACAAGAATTATGAACTTCGGACTTAAAGAAAAATAGCTGAAACAGACGGAAGTTTTGGAGGTACCATTGCGTGGCAAATAAAAAAAAAAAAAAATAGCAAACTGTTTCCTGGTTTGAGCTACAGGTAAGTGCTACCCGAGCACAGGCATTCAAAACGCCGTGAAAGAGTTCGGGTGCGTGTTTGTTGATTGCATGCCTGCTGGTGAATGAACTTGCAGGTTACATATATAACGCTGTCCGTGTATATTTGGCTTGTTTTTGTTGCCTGGACCGGTCGCCGTGTCTTGCGTGTTTGACGAGCCGCTCACTGTGGGCTTCGGTCACTGGAGTCTGTGAAAAACAGACCGGGACCGTCCGGCGGGACGCGCAGAAATTACACGAGGATTCAGTCACCGAATTTAAACTTCATTTTACAAGCAAGGCACTAAATTAGACAAATAAGAGTAGCAGGAATTATCCGCAGACTCGTTGCTACTGTCTCGTCTTGTTTTGCTTGCAGTAAATAAAGTTTGATGTAGTTGTTATGTTGATATTTTTTTTTTTACTGTCATTGTTTTATTTGTTTATTTATTTACTGAACAAATTAGACGATTTTTAAAAATATTTTTCCTGATTTTACTATTAGTTTTTTTTTTTAAATAACACACCTGATCCTGTTTCCTTGTACACTGTGGCTGATTACGCATGTATTAAATCCTGGAACGGGTGAAACTGCGATGCGATAGGAATCTTATTCCCCACCCTGATGACTGCTTGTAAAGATTGTCAAGCACTGTAGAGTGTAACGAAGCACAGGTATTGTAAAGCACTTTTAAAAAGCACAGCACACTGTGGTGAGTGCATAGTGTAAACATGGGAACGCTGCAGATTTACTGTGTTGCCTTTCCTCAGGGTCGGCTCGGCTGCTTTGACCGGTGATTAAGAGGCGGTGCTGCCCGTCCAGGCCATGGCTGTCCACCCGCGCCGAGTCCGGCTCAAGCCCTGGCTGGTCACCCAGGTGGACAGCGGTCTGTACCCGGGACTCATGTGGCTGAACAGAGAGGCCAAGAGATTCCAGATACCATGGAAACACGCCACCAGACACAGCCCCCAGCACGAGGAGGAGAACACCATCTTCAAGGTAGCGGGGGCTGATTACCACCCCCCCCCCTTATCACATAGAGCTCACCTACAGTTCTGAAAATGAAATTCAAAATGATGACATAGGCCAGAATTGATACAGTAGCTAACTTTAAACAGTGAAACCTTTCTCTCTCTCGCTCGCTCTCTATTGTTCCCTCCCTCCATTGCAGTTATAAATAACTGCACAGCATATTCCAAACGATGTTTATTAGAAGCAGCACTCCAGAACATCTTCTGTAAGTGCCCCTGGTATTACGGCACGGGACAGTGAATAATGCCAGCCGGACTGCCTCCACGTGCCCATAGACTGCTGGATGCCCGTTTATTTTAAGCCCTGCTTAGTGTAAGAGGGGATTACCCTGAGCAGCACAGTGGAGTGGGACACAGTGTGCATTCAGCATCGGTTACTAGAAGACAAAAACCCAAAGAAGGTTAAGAGCCAGTCACAGCAAGAAACAGGAAGCAGCAAGCTGGGAACTTCGGCAGGTTTGATATTCAGCCCAGCAGGACTGCAGCTTAACTTGGGCATCGTGGCTGGTCATCTTTCAGTATTTACAAATCCTAGCAAATCTTACTTTCCATACTAGACTACTGAGGGGAAAAAGTGTGTTTAACAGGGCTAAACCCTCCCTGCCCAGGGGTGTCTTATTAAACTCATAGAATGGATCAAACTGCTATGCAATGGGAGTCTTCTTTCCATCCCTTCCACTCTACCCAGTACGTATAAATCTCTGTTGTAAAGCAGTCTAGTGCTTGTCCTTTAACTGAAACAGTGGTTAAGGAAGCTGAACTGTTTCTTTGTTTGCATTGGCAGTGCATCTTGTGCAGTTTCCCTTCGCCTAAACCCTGAGGCAAAAAACACATCCCAGTCACCTCAAGCATGCAGCCTGTGCAGGATGTGGTAACTTAGCATGACAGCAGACATGCTGGGAGAGAGAAGGAGGTGTTAAGCCCATAGCATTGTCCCTTGCAAGCACACCACAAGTGAAATCTATTCAATTTTTTTTCTTCACACATCACAATTAGTATACCCAGCATTTTTTACCATGCAAGTTAATAGGTTTTACATTGAATTGGTTATGAGCCCCCTATTACACAGGTCCATGAACACATATGTCCAGTCTGATATAGTGCAGCAGTCCAATACGAGACGCAGCATGAGCAGACCTGTCCTGGGTAGAAGCGGCTCAGCCCAGCGCGTGCTCTATGCCTCTCTGCTAGCTTCACCCCTCACTCCTAACCCAGTCTCTTCTATATCCTTCTCCTCCTCCTCCTTTCCACGCCTGCGCCTTCCTGCAAACCAGCATGCTCTCGCACCGGGTCTTTATGTTGTGTGTTCTTGTGTCCAGGCTTGGGCTCTGGAGACTGGGAAGTACCAGGAAGGGATCGATGAACCAGACCCGGCCAAGTGGAAAGCTCAGCTGCGCTGTGCCTTGAACAAGAGCCGGGAGTTCAAACTCATCTACGACGGCACCAAGGAGGTTCCCATGAACCCGCTGAAGATCTACGACGTGTGTGAAATCCCGCAGGTCATCGGAAACCCAGGTAGGAGCTTCTGTCGATCATCAGCCCAAAGACTGCTTACCCAACATCTTCTGATCTTGGCTCTGCTTGCTCTCTTTACTCTGTGTTCTGACATACCTCCACATAGATGCACATCAACACTGTACTGATGATTCATAAGCTTTCAACGGAAGGTGTGGAAGCTGGCTGAAAGGGGTCCAGCGATGCCCCCTGGTGGTGGTTCTTCATATTAGTTTAGGCAGTAACCCTTTCTGTGCCTGGCCAGGTTCCACGGGCTCCGTTCCCTGGGAGGAGAATGATGCAGATCCGGAGGAAGAGGAGGATGAATCGTTTCCCTACCTGCATGTCAAGGGTGAGCAGCAACTCCTGGAAAAACAGAGGCTGGCCTGCCTGGAAAGTGTTTGTACTGTGTACGCTAGAAAACTTTCAACTACAGCACTGAAGATTTTGCATGACACTAAAACACATAACCGATATTGATTTATGTAGCGTTTGTGCTTGCTGGCAAATGATAGACCAGGTTGCCACTGCTGATTGAAGGAATGAAGCTGATGTCACTTGTCAATCAAAGAAAGCCAGTGTGCTCAATTGATTATGTGCACAGTAGATGCTAAATAGGCTGGTGATGCAATACCCTGTTTGTAACCCTAATCGCACCTGCCCCCAGGCTCTGTGTCCCCGATAGACCCTGCCAGTGTCCAGAGCTGTCCCCCTGTGGAGGTCTGGCCGAAGGAGGAGCCGGTGGATATGGAGGTGCCCCCGACCCCCCTTCCTGAGGACATGTTCAGCTCTCCTGAAATGTGGATCAGCTCCTTGCCTAGTGAGTGCAGCCTGCCTCGGTGCCCATGCGTTTGAGCATGGTGGCTGTTTAACAGACTGAGCCCAGGCAATGCTTTTGTTTCTGCAAAACCTAAACTGAGCCCAGATATAATCCTTAAACTGAGCCCAGATGTAATCCTTAAACTGAGCCCAGATGTAATCTTTAAACTGAGCCCAGATATCATCCTTAAACTGAGCCCAGATATAATCTTTAAACTGAGTGCAGATATAGTCCTGCTGTTGCTTTGTGTTTGTAAGGATGATACAATTGCAAATCGTTAGATGAAAAAAAAAAAAAAAAAAAAAAAATCTGCTGCATTGCGTTGAATGCAACTCAGAATAATGCAGAGGTAAGTACATGTACATGTCTGGGATAAGTATATTTTTGGATTATATTTGGTGGATAGCATTTGTCATGACGACATTTCAGCACTAAAGCTTTGTAAGTTAATGAGTTACAACCAGCGTGCATTGAGGTACAGACTGCCCTCTGCAGGTGTATGAGAGTATGTCGGACTACACACTTTTTTAATAGGGTGATCAGTTTGAGCTGGCTAGTAGCAGTTTTCTAATCTGAGTCAATGTGCTGACTTGTAAAGCTCTTCAGCGTGTGAGAGACACACTGTAGCTTCTGTTCACAAAGAGTTTAGTAAGAAACGTTGAACCACAGAAGCTGCTGCAGTGAATGTGAGACGCTGAGCCCTGTTGCATTGTTCTCGGACAGTGACGGATCTGGAGGTGCAGTTCCAGTTCCGCGGTAAGGAGGCGTGCCCCCCGCTGATCGTGAGCAACCCCCAGGGCTGCAGGCTGTTCTACGGGGACCTGGGGCCCATGGTGAACCAGGAGGAGCTGTTCGGGCCGGTCAGCCTGGAACAGCTGCGTTTCCCGTCCGCCGAACACATCGCCAACGAGAAGCAGCGACTCTTCACCGGCCGCTTGCTGGACGTCATGGACCGCGGCCTCATCCTGGAGATCAGCGGGCATGATATCTACGCCGTGCGGCTCTGCCAGTGCAAGGTGTACTGGTCCAGCCCCTGCGCCCCCAACCCCAACGCGCCCAACCTCATCGAGAGGCAGAAGAAGGTCAAGCTCTTCTGTCTCGAGTCCTTCCTCAGCAGTAAGGACTGCCTGTGTGTCTCTCGTCTGTCCAGCCTCTCCGCATGCCCAAATCTGCGTTGTTCTGAATTGTTTTCAGATCCAGGGTTTTCCTCCTTTATGATTCAGTTTAGAGATTGAGGCGCAGTCCTTTCTTTCCCTATTAGTTTTCATAACTTTTTTTTTTGAATGTTTTAAAAACGGACCCTGAACTCAGCTGGATTTTCTCGGCTCTGTGTTTTCAGGTGTGATTGCCCAGCAGAAGGGACAGTCGGATAAGCCAGCCCAGTTTGAAATACACCTCTGCTTTGGGGAGGAGTGGCCTGATGGGAGACCCAAGGAGAGGAAACTCATCATGGTCCAGGTAGGGAAATACTGTGGAAAGTGGAACGCAGGGATGGAAATAATGACTCCTCTTGCATAGCAGTTTCACCTATTCCAGCATTTATTAAGTGCCCAGTGCATAGGTAACAAGCTGAGGTGTGTCTTCTTAAATTCACAGTGAAACCAGGAACGGATCATACTGCTCTGCAATGGGAGTCTTATTTCCTTCCCTGTTAATGTGGTCCATATTAAAATAATAATGATTTAAAAAGCAGTAACTGAAGAAGTAGTGTCTTGGACGTGAGGCTCCCGTTTCACATTTGAAGACACTAATAAGGGTGAAAGCTCTGAATGTCTTTCTTTTGAAAATCCCCCCCAGGTGATCCCGGTAGTGGCCCGCATGATCTACGAGATGTTCTCGGGGGATTTCACACGCTCCTTCGACAGTGGCAGCGTGCGTCTGCAGATCTCCACGCCCGACATCAAGGACAACATCGTGGCTCACCTCAAGCAGCTCTACCGCCTCCTGCAGACCCACCAGGGACACGATGGCTGGCAGATCCCACCCAGCGCCAACATGCACATCCCGCCCGCGCTCTCCGCCCAGTAACCAAACAGACCCTTAAACGATTGACGGGGCAATTTACCATGCAGGGCATTTGCTTAAACATGTGTGTGTGTATTTCAACCGTACTCGCCCATGCTTTGCCATGGTTTCACTTTATCACAATTTGCCATGCTTTGGCCATTTTACAATAGTCAACTTTTACAAACTTTTACATGAAAGGATAGCTTCATTTGTGTATATATAATGTAATATCTGTCTGTCTAGCTATATAGATATGTGTCTATTGTACTATCCAGGGTCATTTTATAAAGTCACGAGGCCCTTTTGAAGGACGCTATCAATCAAAAGGGGGCTGTATTTTTTAATCTCGCAATGCTTTGTTGCCTGAACCCACGTCCACGCTCGGATCACTGTCTTGTGATGTTTTGCACAGAAATCTACGGTGCCTGGGAGGGGGCTTGAGAGAGAAAACCATATTTCATTGATAGGTATCTCGTGACCACAAAATGTGGATTTTTTTTCTCTCGTGACTCGTCCCGGGCTCTGCAGAAATCCACACAAAGGCATGGCAGAGTTAGGTTTGCAGTGTGAAGTGTGCTGCTGAATCTCTGATAATGCACAGTGCTGGGGTGGTAGACTGAGGATCACAGAGCTACAATCCGGGCGTCCGTTGTTTGGCGTCTCCACCTCCACCACCAGAGTTCTACTGAAGAAATGATTTTATCACCCTGCAGCCTCTAGCAATTTCTTTCAGGGTTCCTGGTGTCAAGTGTAGACAAAAGAAAAAAAAATATTGCTGTTTTAATTGATACATTATTAACGATGTTTTTTTTTTGTCATTTTTTGTTGCTAGGATTTGTCATTTTTCGTCTTGTAAATTGCAGGTTAATACAACATGTCTTTCTGTTTTAAAGAGCTCACATCATTTTTAGGACAGGTGTGTGTGTGTTGAATTGAAATGAGGGATTGCTGATTGTTCTGATGCTGTGGAATCCCTCCTGCAGGACCCGAGTGAAGCGAGCTGGCCCTGTTAACAGGAGAATCTCCGGTCTCCAGGTCGGAAGGGACTGACACAGACACTCCCAGTTGCTATATGGAGCTGGTCGCAGGCATGGTGTCCACTGTATTGTTGTTGTGTGTAAACTGATCTATGCCTTGCTTGTATAGCAGATGTTATCTATGCAGCGTGTGACGTGGATCGCACTGCACTCCTATGGAGCTCAGTTTAGTATCCTGCTGATGTGATTTATCTGCACTGTCTGCGTTTACTGATGCTGCCAGTCATTGTACTGGGATCAGACGTGGAGTACCAGCAGCAGTGTAGAGAGTAAAATGTCTTCGGAAGACGCAATATTCAAACAATAAATACTATTTACTATAATACATTTTTTTTGCATCGTCGTTATACAAATGTGACAATCTTCCAAGGCCCGTTAACGCAGCATTAACTGGACCACTCCCTGATTGGTGCTCTGTTGAAGCGAGTGATTTGCATATTGGTGAGAACCAATCAGCGCGCTCCTCCAAGACCTTCCCCTCTGCCCGCACCTGCAGAGAGGTGAGACAGGGTCGGTCTCACCTGCAGGTCACCACACCCAAAGTAAAGACCTTGCAAAGCCACGGGGTGGCGTAGTGCATGTGATCGTGCTGCGTCCTCTCATGCGCAAGGTGTCGCTATTTCTTTTTTTGCTCGCTGGTATCGGGACGCTCATTTCTCTCCAGTGCTGGCAATGTGGTTTTCCAATATGGCAGATGTGAAAAGATAGCATTATTAAACTGCACGGGAAGAATGAGAGAAGTTTCAATGCTAAAATTATATGGACTTGTTTTTTTTCTATAATATATAACATTAGCGTCAAGTTATTACTTTCGAGGGAACACAAATCAAATGTAAAATGAAAGACTATTTCACTTGTCAAAGTGTACTGTATAGTACAAGGAATTGCTTGGGTAAGATATTTGGTAAAGCTGTAATGTAGGCTGTGTTGTTTCTGGTTGCATATGTTCTTCTGAACCGAACGGTGTCAGCAAAGCCTCACAACGCTCGAACATGCAAAATTAATAGTTTTATTTTGCAACAAATACAATGCACCTGTTTTTGAGAGCGACATTTTCCTTTCTGTTTTTGCAGGAATACATGACTGTATTTTATTTCGTGTTTTTAGCTTCTGCTATTTCGACTCTCCCGTGATGTGCGCTGCTGTATCCCGGGAGCGCCTCATCGCAGCCTCCCAACAGTGCCTGCGCACCGGGAAGAGGAAAGGCTTGCCCCCCGCCGTCAGCTTGAACCTCGCTGCCCAAATCCTAGCCGTGGATGCGGGGTTTAAACCCGCCTTTCTTTATGACTGCAACGCCGCCGGAGCTGAGCAAATGCGACTTTACCTGCAAACGCTGCTGGATACGGGCTGCTTAACCCGCCCTCCACGCGTCTTGGACATAGATGGCAACGTCGTTGTCATCAACACGCAACAAGCAATCTACCGCTTAGAAAAGCTACTTCTTAAAAACCAAGTGACGGTCATCGATGTGTCCCGGGCTCGGGGTGAGCCTGCGGTGGCCGACGCTGGGGTCAGAAGCGCCGTTGAGCACCTAGTGACTGTTTTTGTGGATTATTTAAAAAGTTTGAGCTGGGATGATGCACTGTCCGTGGCCCCGGTCGTGCATCTCCCGGAGGAGTTGCCCTCGAAGTGGAACCTGTGCACGCTGTTCGGTTTGCTGCTGGGCTACCCGGCCGCCTACTGGTTCGATACCGAGAAAAGCGCCGAGAATTGCCTGAGCATGACCCCGCTTCGTGTTACCGCCGTGTCCGCCTCCTGCTCTCTCATCGCGGAGATGCCTCCAGTCCGGCTGTACTCGTTCACAATCCCCGAGGCTCTTTGGACCGAGACGCAGGGCTTAATGGACACCTGGACCCAGGATCTAGAGGACCGGTTCCGACAGCAGTCCGTTTTTACTCGCCTGATTATCGCCGCTGAGACTGTTGCTTTACCAGCAGTCGCTCTTTGAACAGAAGGGATGTCTATCCACGCAAACTGAAAAAACAAGGATAACTCAACTCGAATCCCACCTGATTGATTTCTAGTTCTGAAACGTTTACACTTTTATTTTGCTTTTTAGAAATCAGTGCCGATGCCAAATAAATGTGGATAATTTTGAATTATGTTGTGTGTGTGTGTGGCCTCCTCCTGTCTAAGGTGTCTACATACTGCACAGGAATGGAAACCCACGCCTATTGCATAGCAGTTTCACCATTTCCAGCTCGAGTAACCATACAGGGTGTAAGTATCAAGCTCAGGTGTGTGTTATTAAACTCCTAGTAAAACCAGGAATGGATCAAACCGCTATGCAATGGGAGTCCTATTTCCGTCCCTGCTGTATATACGCAATGTGACCAGACCAGTCTTCTCTTTAAATCCCACCAGGCGACGGTGTTGTGCAGCTAGTGACTGCGTGTCTGCAGCAATGGAGTGGCTCCCAGTCTGAAGTAACTGGTTTATAATTCACGTTTGCCTTTTTAGATCTGCATCTGGAATTGCTTTAATAGAAATTGTGATGGGTGAAATACAATAATAAAATCAGACGTCTTTAATACAGAAAATAAAAAATGAAGCCATTGCAGTTCCCAGCGGATGCTGTAGATTTTATTTTAGAACCCGTTACAAAACGGCAGTACAAAAGTATTGAAACAACATCGGCACCTTCACAAAACTGGTGCTACTGGCAACAAAATACAAGGCTATAAAAAAAAACAAAACAGTGATGCTTGTAAAACATGCTCTAGAAACAATAAGGCACGCCTCAAAAGTTTTGAAGTCTTTAGAAAATACTTCATATCAAAGAAATGGTCTTTGTGGAAGCATGTGACTGATTAATTCAGAGTACCTGTTCAAACAGGGCAGGGATGGCAATAAGACTCCCATTGCATAGCAGTTCCGGGTTTTACTATGGTTTTTATTTGACACGCCTGCGCTTGTTGCCTACAAACTGTGGCTAACCAGGCTTCTAGTAAAACCTGGAATGAGTGAAGCTGCTATGGAATAGGAGTCTTATTTCCACCCCTGCAGTAGATACACTAGCCCTTCAATCTATTGTCTGTTAGGGGTGTTTCCCTATATTAGTTTAATTAAGCTACTAAGTTCAATACAGAGAATCAGAGTAATCCGCACTACAGAGGGGGTCTGCTAATGAATGTCAGTCGAGATTCACAAGTGTAGATAACCGTTCCCCCGGGAGTCGCTGCGCACCTTTCACAGGGTGAGCCACGCGGGGCTGTGCTTCACATGTCAGTTTAAATACTGGTTTGATCATCTCTCTAACAATCCAAACAAGAGGTTCACTTGCTCGTAAAGGTCTGGGGAAAAAGCGGACGCTGCGATCGCCACGGCAACCAACAGCACGGACAGGCAGATCCATTTCCTGCGTCGCGTCTGAAAAGGAAAAAAAGAAATACAACAACCACTTTTTCATGTTTTGAGGCGAGGTGTTGGGTAAGCCGTGCAAAAGCCACAATGAAAGCACGAACAGAAACTTCGAGGTGATGTCAGAGCTGCTGCTTCGTTAGCTGTAAGAACGCACATGTTTAGATGGTAGCGTTTCTGAATCTAGGAGCGCGGCTCCGTGGAGCACAGGGATGGATGGATGATCAGCCCCTCACCTGGCTTCTCCGTCCCTGGAAGCGGTTTAATTCCTCCCTGCACTGCCGCAGCTTCAACTGGCACGACTGGTACTCATCCTCCAGGATTCCCAGCTCTCCCCGCAGCTCGGAGCACTGAGGAGATGAAACCGACACAGCAGCACCTTGAGAGCTGGACAGAGCTATAAACCAAGCCTAAAGCAGGCGCATCCTGAAAGAGGTGGGGAACGAAACCAGGCCTCCCTCATTGTAAAGCACTGTGCTTCAGTTAGAACATAGTTAACCGCTGTGTTTCCTTATGGTGTAAGACTGTCCTGCTGCCTGGATGTGTGGAGCAGGGCTGGACTGTAAACATTTTCTTTAAGAAGAAGGACACCACAACGCATTCTGTTTTGTTAAATTGAAAAGTTTTATTGAACAGGAATTTTACAGTTAGAAACGCAGCCAGCGGAACCAAACTCTTTAGTGATGGCGTGTTATTTACAGGGGTTACAATTCAGACCAACACAAACATAACGAGGGGCGGATATAAAAAGCAGCCAGTTCATCTTTTTACTGATGGAACCGGCCTGCTTTCTGCACAGTTCCCCTGACGTTTCTAAAGCGTGTTACTGACAGCGTGATTCGAGGAGGCGCACTGACAGGTGTACCTATCTGAAGGCTTCTTAATCGCCAAATCTGCGTGCAAATTCCACCTACACAAGCAATGCACGGGTTCACAAAGAACTTACAAGAAAACGCACAATGTATTTGCCTAAATTATGTCTTTCTTATTCAAAAATATCTTGCATTGAGGAAGTTTGAGGGTAATAAAAACTTTCTTTTTTTTAACACAATGTATATTACGGTCTAGAGCCGGGGGTGTTGCAATGAATAAATCATTTAGTCACTGAGTCAGGGCTGTGTTTGAGAAATTGGGTTTACGCTCCCTAAAGACATTTCTTACTTCCATCTCTTTCGCTCCCAGCTTTGACTTCATTTCCAGCAGTTGGTGCCTCAGCTTGGTTTCCCCCTGGCCAGCCTGGTCCGTCGAGAATCTGTCCCCAGCGTGAAACGGCTGCGAGTTTATGTTCCACACGCTGGTACTCATGACTGCGATGAAAGAACATCAGGAAGTTTGTTTAAAAAAAAAAAAAAACACCCCACTGTACAAAAATCATGCTCAAAATCTGTAGCTGAGATAGTGAGTGGGGTCTTACCATCAGGTGTTGCTTTCTGATCTTCAAGACTCTTCAGTTTTTCTAAAAAATGTAAAATTAAATAAATCAATACATGGCAGTAAATCCCAAGTCGAGGCTGCAAACACAGAACGAAAGCTGTCGTTATATTTTCTGGAAAGTTGAAGATTACGACTGTGGGATCAGAATTGAGACCCCAAGCTGAGCGACTGCCTCGCTGAGTCCCAAGTGACGTGGTTTCATATGGGGGGGCTGTACCTGTCAGGGTGCCGAGCTGCTCTCTCTTCAGGTGCTGCTCCTCCTCCAGCACGTCGATTCGGGACGCCAGCTCGTCCCGGTCCTGCTGCAGCCCCTCCATCCTGGCCTGGAGCGCGACCTCCCGGCTCTCCGCTCCCTGCGGGACCAGGAAACGAGGCCTTTAACAACCTAACCTGCCACTGCAGTAACTCCTCTTATAAAAGCGTCCCGAGGTAAAAGCACAGCAAAGCGGGACAGTGTAAGCGTGGCACAGACGAGACGAGAGAGAAGAGAGACGAGGCGCCCCGCCCTGAACTGCTCACCTGGAGCTTGCTCTGCAGGACATGCAGCTGGTCCAGACTCTGCGTGTGCTTCCTGCTGAGCTCAGCCCAGCTCTCCTTCACCTTCTCATAAGAATCCTTCAGCTGGGAGTTCTCCTGCTGCAAAGCCAGCTGAGCCCTCTGCGAGATCAAGCACAGGGTTAGGGGCGAGCTCTGGGGGGGATCGTTCTAAACCCTTCCGCCCCTGTCACCCTGGTCTGCTCACACCGCTCTCACCTGCAGGCTCTGCAGCTTCTCCTCGGCCGTGCTCTTCTCCAGCAGCGCTCTCTTCAGAGACTCCTTGGCTTTCTCCTCAAACCTCAGCTGCTGCTCCCCCATCTCAATCATCCCCTTCTTGGTGCGTCCCTGTCAATCCACAACACGTTGGGCAAGGGCAGAAAACTCAGTGGGTCTGAATACCAACATCCTTTCAAAAATGATAACCAGACCCCCGGCTGTACACACATAAAACACGCCTGATTTATCCAAACAACTGCACTTTTTTTTTTAGATCTGCCACTTTAGAGCAGTCGTATCACCGTGCGGATATCAAAAGCAGATACAGTGACAATGATGCCATTGCTAAATGAACACTTCAGCTAGGACTAATGAGGCTCACGCTAAGAGCTGGCACGGTCTGACCTGCTGGAACGGGAGTCTAATTTACCACCCCTGCACGGATAACCAGAAAGCACAGGGAATAAAAACAGCAAAGTGGTTTTGGATCGGTCCAGCAGTGCTGCTTACCTGCATGCACACCTGCAGCTGTGATTCCAGAGACCCAATTTTGCATTTCATAAGATCTTCATTGATCCGAGCCTACCAAAAATATACAAATACACACACGGTCAGTTTAGTAAAACTGTAAGGTTCACACGCCTTTCTTGCAATGTTAAAAAATCAGTGAAATGCAGCGACGATCAATTCTTCCCAGAAAGTAATCTGACATTTTGTCGCAGGTCTGAGCGAACTATCTCCCAAAACGCTGCAGAAGAGCTGGGCAACAGCGGCAAAAAAAAAAAAAGATCTGGTAACTGAACCTCCCTGAACCACCCTTCCTGTACGGTGTCTGTTTTTTCAAAAAACGTGTCTCATGAGAATCGTCTCTGTGTGAAAGGAAGTCAGCGACCGCAGAGCCCCAGCTGTCATTTAAAAGATGCTACTGTTGCTGCTCTCAGAGGTGGAAGAGAGACAGGTCCACTGAAACACTGCCAAACACAGCTCCAATCTGATTAACTCTTCAGAATTGGGATGTGTGTTTACAGGCAGTTTGACAAAGTTCTGAGATCAATCAGCTACTCTGAACTGGATCAGCTTAGCTGGGCTGAGCGGCCTCCTCTCGTTCTTAAACTTTATGTTCTTCTAACTTAAATGTTTCTTTAATCGCCATTTCATTTAATCACTTGCATGTCTTTCTGATTAAAAAAAATTATTTAATTCCTGTCAATTATTTCCTTGAAATAAAAATACAGGACAAAACTGATCCTCCTAAACCCCAGATGGGTTTAATTAAACTCGCAGTGGAGTGGTGTACTCTGCTTCATCAGCAACGAGGATCTGCACTAACAGGATGCCAGTGAAACCACAAACCCTAAATACGACATCCTCAACATCTTTCACTGAGACAACAGCCCTTGCAAATGACTGTCGGGCGGGGTTCCGAAGCTCTGCTGGTGTAAAATGTCTTTTTACGAAAACACGTGACCCAGTTTTTATAGGACAGCTCGGTGGCACGTATATAAATTTATAAAAACACTCAATGATAGAATATGCAGCAACACTAAAAGAAACGCTTCCACTGGAAGTCTTTCTCAATGTCTTGAAACGTTGAGAAAGACGTCTAACTGACACATTTCTCTCAGGAATTTAGATAGTTTCTTTTTTGATGACTACGTGTTCCAGTAGCTTGGAGTTGAAAAGCCTGAACTGTCTTTGTGTCATTTTTGTGTGGTTGCTTGGTCGTTGCGACACCTTTTGAGACTAACAGAGCTCGCGGATTGAAAGGCTGGTTCAGATTTCAAACACAATTCAGAGCACCGTACCGTCCACAGCTTATCTGACGAGCACAGCAAGGTGGAGATAAGCTGCTGCAGGATAGAGAGCTTGTGCTTAAGAGCCTGTTCCCGTCGAAGAGCCTCCTGCAGAAACAACAGAGATGGTTACTCTCTCTATATATATATAAAATATACTGATTTCAAGTAATCAAGCACAACATACCTGTAAATAGTCAGAAAGCTCAAGAATTTCCTGGAAGGAGAGAAGATGAAACCGCTGAAGTTGCCCAGACAAGCTAGTTTGTGACAACGACTGGAGTAACAGCTTGATATCAGCTTGATATACCTGTCAGCTTGATATAACTCAGAACCCGCGTGAAACACTTCAACAGCGAAGCAGAACGAGAAGGACAGTGACAAAAAAAAAAAAAAAGATTTCCGTCCTAGATCGTCAGCCACAGATAAATACAAACGACATAAACAAGCACGATTCTGAAACGTGTGCAGATTATTTTAACTCTGTAATATTACCATCTTGGGCCTGTGCCCCGCTGCTATGGGGCCTTATCCAGAACAGGGGTGGAAATAAGACTCCCATTGCAAAGCAGTTTGATCTATTCCTGGTTTTACTAAGAGTTTAATAAAACACAGCTGAGCCTGTTACATCTACACTGTGGCTAACCAAGCTCCTAGTAAAACCTGGAATGGGGGAAAATCTACTATGCAACAGGAGTCTTATTTCCACCACTCTATCATTACTCTAGAGTCGTCACAGTAAAACATGTACTTTGATAACATAGAAATGAATAAATATAGAAAAATTGATTTAAAAAATAACAGAATATGTTGATGTTAGGGGCTTACCTTTTCCATGACAGCTGTTACACCACTCCTGCAAAATAGCAATAATATATTTTTTTAAAAACAGATTTCTATTCTATTTTTCTAGCATGCTTCCTTATCTGCAACGGGGAATTGAAATGGGGCTCCAGGTCTTGATTAGCCACACTGCATCTGGAACAAGCTCAGCTGTGTCTTATTAAACGTAGTAAAACCAGGAACGGATCAAATTGCTATGCAATGGGAGTCTTCTTTCGATCCCTAAACAATGCATGGGAGTCAACTCGTACTGCACTGCAGCAACTGAGCGTTTCCAGTAACTGAGCTGCATGACTAAGACTTGACTTGACCCACTTTTGAATGCCAGTGAGTTTTAACCTCCTCAATCAAACATGCTTCCCAGAGTCAGATTCTGAAACGTGGTGCAGTGGAATGTCAGTACCAAGTTTACCCGCAATCTAGCGTGCAGTTCTCAAGACACACTCGAACTGTGAATGAAAGTGAGCATCGCTATGTCTCTGCTTGTGTTCTGGACTGGAGTGCCCATGAGTGACCCGCACTTACTCAGTTTGCACACTTGAGTCTTGCTTTACGTCCTCGGTGGTCTGAACTCCTGCAAGAATGAAATAAAAACACACAATAAATAAAAGGCAAAGAGTATAAAAGCTGCATCTCCCTGTTGCGAGACAGTTTCAGTCACAAAGGGTAAGACAGCAGATCTACCAGACACAGACCTCTGCCAGGCTTCTTACCGCTCTCTCTTCTCACGGTTCCATCCTGTTTGACGGTCTGGTGTTGCAGCCGTTCAGAGGAGCGGACAGGGCCCCCAGGCAGCTGATTACCTGGCAGTGCAGGAGGCTGTGTGCTCAGGTATGGCCTCCCTTTACTCAGCCAGGGAGCCTGCAACAGAACAGGGGCATGTGTTTCCATGAATTCAAGTGGGGGGTGTTTGTTAGCAGATAGCAAACTAATCATGTGTTAGTAACCTTTGTAATTTTAATGTTGCATAGAAGTGGGGAACAAAACTATGTTGTTCTCTGTGCTGATGGATTTTTTTTTTTTTTTTGGGGGGGGGGGGGGGGTGTTTATAGAGGAGGGTTAATGTACTGAACTGCAGGATCAAATGTTTGTCCAGTGTTTATCTTTTTGCATTTCTGTAATTTTACTTAAACGTGGAATTTGCTTGAGATGGATTAATACGCTTAGTACAGTATAATTTTGTAAGATATATAATAAAGTTGTTTTTCAAAAATAAAACTTTGGTTATGTCGAGTTCCATGGTTCAGCGATGTGCAGGGTGTTCAGATATGCAGGGACAATAGTGATAAAAGTTTTATAGAATCCAGGAACTTGTACAGTTTGCGCTTTGCAGTATTGGGGGCGCTGTTTAACACTGTGGTCAGTGACAGCGGGGGGCTCTGGGTGTGTCAATGCAGTTCATTAATTTGCTAGGGCTGGTTGGAAATTGAAAGCGTGCTGCTTTCCTGAAGAGGTCCTCCAGAAAGAACCCTGGGGTGGGATTTGTACCAACAAGTTTTTGGCGAAATTGCTGCACATCTCGAAACACGGTACCTTCTCAGCGGCGGCTGAAGGGAACACGGGCCACGTAATTCCTAGGTCGTGCGACATGACCACCGACCGCCTGTTCATAGCCGCGTCTCCTCTCTGGACCTTAGCTGGCCGTAACGCCGGCTTTGGCTCGCAGTTCTTCGGCTCTTCGGCCTCACTGCTGGGGGCAGTGGTTGCTGGTAGCTGCCTCCGCTTCAGGAACTCCAGCTGCCGCTTGCATTGCTGCTGGCTGTTCACCGCGCCATCGCGCACTCTGCCAGCGCTCCTGCACGTTGTCCTGTTAAGCCGGCCCCGCAAGCATTCACGCTTCCAAACGCGCAGGTTCGTCTTTTCCTCGTAGCTATCCACGTCTGGACAGCTCCGCTTAGCCGGTCTCTGCGGCAGCGTTTTGATTTCGTCCAACATAGTTGTTTTCTTTATTTCTTTAGAACGCAAAATCTTCAGTCCCTCCAGACCGTGTTTCAGTTTTCTCCAGAACCGGCACAAAAGATAGTTGGGCGCCGAAAACGTTCAGGTCCTCGAGTACGACAGCAAGCGACCTTCTGGGAGGAAAGAAGAGTTTTAATAATGAAGTCTACCTAGGCGCGGAGGAGGGAACAAAATACATTTTATTGACTTTCATTTTGAAAAATAACATTGACCCAAAGCTTGCAAAACCATTTTTTTGTGGATGATTTTAAATATACTATTTCAGAGTGTTAAATATACGAACTGTTATTGAACATAATATCTGTTTTTAGTAACCCACTGATCATTTACACCATCAGTAGGCTCGACTGTTCCAATATCCAACATCAAATGCATTCGCCAGAATAGAAAACAGCTACTCGTTATTTGACACACACGTTGCCTAGACGTTATTGTCAAGTTCATGCACAATATTCAGATTGTGTATCATTTACGTAGTGCCAGTTTGAATATATTTAAGTCTTTTTCCCCCACACAAAATGTGCGTACTTCTGACTCACATGGTGGAGCTGTACGCGAAGGCGTGCTATACTGAAGCGTTTTTAAAAGTTATGTGCCCTTCATTGGGAAGCCAGTGTACACACGTGTTCTCTTAAACACTGAAGATAATTTCCGATGGTTTGTTTTTGCCACGCTAGCTTCGATTTAAACACTCCGCTGTGATCGTTTTACGTTTTATAATGGCGGGGGAAACAAAAACACTTAGGTTTCAAAAAATAGAACCGGAGACCTGTGCGCGCCTTCTCTCCAGAGTCGTGGAAGTTGACCTTCATGATTTCATTTTGGTGTGCGACAGACCTGAAGCAGCTAACGTTTGAGAGAATCTTGCGGGGCTAGTTCGTTGAATAACCCGTTTATTTAACGTGACACGGTAAAGCTCTTGTCTCGATGTTTTTGGTTAACATGGAAATATTTACAGCAGTATTTGATACATGATTTTGTTTGTGTTGGTGCCTGATGCATTGCTTTAGATGCAGACGTGTGCAATAAGAGCACAGGCAGTGTGTAATTAAGTAAAATACTGCACTAGGACACCTCGGTGATAGAGGAGTATTCAGCTTCAGAATGCACCTGTAAAAGGGCTTGGTCTCATTGTGCATGAACCCTGGTCAATTCCATCCACTGTCTATTACAGCACAGCCCTGAATCGTTCTGCTCAGACGGTGACCGCTTTGTATTTGTAATTCAGTTGCACTATTGCTATAAATGACAGAGTGAAAAAAACTGTATAGGGAAACCTAGTATTATAATCGACTAGAAATATACCCCAGAGTTAAACATGGTAATGTCTCGTTCGTAGCTTTAGAGAGGCAAGTGATATTGTGCTGTTTCTTTTGCAGCCCTAAAATGATTAATATTGCATTAGTTGTCTCTGAACGTGAAGTTTCATCTCTTTTGAAATGAGTGTGTAGTTTCTTGCTTGTTTTTTGGACGTGCAAGGCTATCAGGTTAGACTATTTCCCAAGCAGCTGTAAACAATGAAAGACGTTACCTTTTCCACCCCATGCACATGATCCTCCAAAGCCAGGTAGATAAAAAAACAAAACAAAACAAAAAACAATCTGTAAAAGTTTAATAAGACAGGATGAAAAATGACAAGCTTCCTTCGTTGGCGTAATCGTGGGTCCTGAAGCCTGTGAAATGAATGGCATAGCTACTGCACTTTTCTTAACAGGAAATTACATGAAGAAACCACACCAGTTCCCCTATCTCACATTGCAATGTGTGACTGCATGGGTGACGTCAACGGGCCTCAGATTAGACTACACATACCCATTTTAGTTACTTCAAAAAACAGGTGCTTGAGGGTTAGCCATTCCCCAAGAGCAAACACACATGCAGTGATGGCTGTGTAGTTGTTTTTCTTTTTTTTTTTTTTTTTTTTTTTTTACAGGTTCTGTTATATTGTAGGATGCCACTGATGCAAGGAAACGCTCCGAGAAAGCATGGTTGACTTATTAAACAGAATGGTTCTGGGGGTGGAGATCCAGCCCTTCTAAGAGGCAACTCAACCTGGGAACCAGAGGAAATGCCTCCTGATATATTTTTTTTCTAGCTTGGAGGTTATCGAGTTCACCTTGCTCCCCGGGCTTGAACAGGGACGCACTGATCCTGTCGCACCTCGGCAGCCAAGCTTGGTTCTGTGCTCCTAGCCTGCGCCGGGATGGGAAAGCTCCTGCACGGATGAACAGCTGCAGTGGAAGGGGTCCTGATGGTTCTGAAGAGCTCACAGGCTCTGCCCTCTTAAGAACCCGCTTGGAGATAGTGGACGCTGAGCGGTAGTGGAAGGTTTTGCTCCTGCAGTTTGCACGTTTACCCTCTGCGCTCCCTATCTCTCCGATAGCTGGCCCTCAGTGCAAACAAGGGCATTAGCACTGACGTTTCTCCTGCCTGTTGCCCCTGTCTAGGCCTGTCTGATTTCTCTGTTTACTGAGCCACTATTGCACACCAGGATTGCAAATCTCAAAGACTGTTCCTAAGGAGATACGTATAGTTGTGTCCAGCAGTGTTCTTTAAGGCTTGTGTGTGGACTCCCGCTGCATTCCTCCTAGAATCAGACTTGCCCTGCCAGACCCAACCCTGTGTTTGTATTTCATAAATCAAATAACTGACTTACAAACCTCCCCATCACCTTTTTTTTTTTTTTTTAATGATTTCACTTTTTTTTCCAAAAATGTATAATTCACACATGCAATTATTATTTTATTTATTTATATACTGGCGAAATTAAGTGTTTAATCCTCCCAAAAGTGTGACAGCGGGAACCTCTGTTTTTGCATTTCAATTGTATATGTTACCACACCTATAACCACTGGCTCTATTAAACCAGTTTGTTTTTTTAAAAAAGTATTTGCAGTCGATCTTGGCAGGCAGCAAAAGTTGCAGGTCGTTGAGAGGGAAGCCCACACAGCGGATTCGTGTGAAAAAGCGACCCCTGGCGTCCTTTACCAATATGGCGCCCGGTTTTGCTTCACAGCCGCCATTCCCCCTCACCGTGACTCTGAGGACTCTCGCGATGAGTGGCCGGCGTGAACTCGGCTGGTTCGGATTCTGCGCAGTCCCGACACAGCGTTGTCCCTCACCACGGTAGAAGGGCAGCAGACAGGCCGAGAGCAGAGCAAGGGAAAGCGGCGTGGAGTGCAAAGACAGCCCGGCCTTGCAAGAGAGACGCAACATGCTGTCCAGACTGATACTCGTTTCAGGTACATCCAGCCAAAATATCCACGCCAGTGCTTAGTAGTTTGAGCCGGGAACCCAGCTCAAGGGTAAGCCGAAGTCAGGGCGGCCGCCGGTCAGGCAATGAAAGCGACAGAAGATTAGAGTAATCCTTGCTTTGCAATGACCTTAGCGCAGCAAACGAGCGATGCTGTGAAAGTGTCTCTCCTGCTGCAGCGCAGGTTAGTGCTAACAGAGGCATGTTTTTAAATAGCGTCACTACAGTGTGATTTAAATGAAGGGTACACACCCGAACCAGATTGCATTCAGTCAGTACGGGCCTGCAGGAATGCAATTCAAAATGCAGTGTCGAGAACCAGCTGGCTGTATGTCGTGGACTCGCGTTAACGTGTCTGTATGTTGCGATATATAATCGACAGAATGTCATTGGAGCGATCGGTAGCGTGTTTAGGCCCCAGTGGTGACAGTAGTAGATGTTTCAAGCTTGCACAATGGCACACTGAATTTAGTGATTGGGTGAAATGCTGTCATTTCTAGACACGCTCGATTTGTTTTGGTCAGTCTACTAAATCTGACAGGTCCGAACGTGGCAGTAAACGCGTCAGGTGCTGGTCCTAAAAGAGCACAATGTTTTGCTGCTAAATGAAATCAATCAGACGGAAATTAGAGTCTTTGGGTAGCAGTCAGGGCCATTCCGGGCTTTACTGTCAGCGGCTGACCTCTACTGTTTGACTCCGCGCTAGATCAGGTGTGACCTGAAGCTCATTGAAAGATATGGAGTAGAACTGAATTGAATGCAATGGGAGAGTTATTTCCACCTCTGACTGCTAGTGTACATACAGTACCAGGGCTCCCTGTCCACTGGTATTGGGGACTCTTAGCAGTGATCCGGGGCTTGCTGTTCTTGTATGAGAGAAGCAGCAGAGCCCAGGAAGGGTGGTACTCTTCCTTGCTTTGACTGATCCTTCTGCTTTGTATTCCCAGCTCCTGTCCTGAAGAGCAGTGCCCCTCTAGGTGCTGGGTAAGCTGTTGTTTTTTTGTTTTAACTGGGCTAGAAGCAGACCGCAGACCTCTATTGCTCAGGGGTGTGGAGAGGCTGCTGGACCCTGTAACCTCCTGTTTTGCTGGCGCAGTTTTTAAGTTCCTGCCGTGTGATCTTGTTCTACAATCTGTTTTTCCCCAGTCTGGTGCAGGCATCCCGGTCCTTCCACACCAGCCAGCAGAGTCTGGCTCCAGTCCCCGCGCTACCTGAGAAAGGAGGCAAAGTGCGCTTTGGCTTGATTCCGGAGGAGATTTTCCAGTTTCTGTACCCCAAAACTGGTGTCACAGGTCAGTGTAGGACACTGGTACAGCATTCCGGCCCTTAAGATCTGTTCCAGTCCTGGTCTTTGTTCTAACCAGGTCCTAAATCAGTTAATTGGCTCTCTTAGCAGGTTCAGTTAACTATCTTAGAACCTGTTTGGAGTAAAAACCTGGACTGGACTGCATCTCGGGAGGCAGTGGTGTAGAATGTGCAACTTTGCATATTTATTGAACTACAGTTGTAGTAAGTAATGCATAACTCAAAGTTACAAAGAACTCAGCTATAGTAGAGTAATTTATTTTGTATGCTCACAAACTATTAGTTAGTGGGGTCAGGTGGTCTGGGGAATAAATAACTGTTTAGGGAACAGCAGTCTTGTTTCTAGAAACTCTACCTTGAAGCCCATTGCATTGCTGAAGAGCTAAACTACGTGTCCAAAAGACTCTGCGTGTGTTGATTTCTTTAGGACCCTACGTGCTGGGAACTGGTCTCCTGACATACCTGCTGTCGAAGGAAATCTACGTAATTAACCATGAAACGTTTGCTGCTGCTTCCATCGGCATCGTCATCGTTTACGGGATCAAGAAGTTCGGACCCAGCGTGGCTGCGTTCGCTGACAAACTGAACGACGTACGAACCCTTTTCTGTGTTGCTGTGCTTAATAACAGTGGGGATGGATCATTGCTCACGTTGTGAGGGGATGCAAACAGGACCATAATACAAACATGTGCGAGATGGCTGTCGTTCTGAAAAGTTGCGTTTTAATTGAATGAATGTAGAAGGGGGGGGGGGCAGAAGGAAAAGTGTGGAGTATTGCTGTTTGCACACGGTTTGTATTTCCTGCTCCTTAGCGTGTGCTGGTCTTGTGTTTCACAGGAGAAAGTAGCCAAGGTGCAAGAAGTGAAAGGGCTGGCAGTCAGCAACCTGCAACAAGCCATTGAAGACGAGAAGAAGGAGCAGTGGAGAGCAGAGGGCAGGCAGAACCTGTTCGACGCTAAGAGGGTGATGATCTTACCATCCAGGCCTTGGGACTGTATCAGAGGCTTCTGTCACTTCATCTGTCGCCTCTTCAGCTTAGGCAGTTTTTTGTTCCCTTTGTCTGTCAGAAATGGGACGTGAAAACAACCCTGATGCTTTCATTTAGTAGTTTTCTGACCATAGAAAAGGAGTGTGTTGCGTTAGTGGATGTGAATAGGGCAGCGTCATTGCTTTGTAACCACAGCTGAAAGTTGACACAGATTTCTGTTTTGTTGTATGGCGAAACTAAATGTCGCTAGTGTTTCTTTTATTTTAGAAACGGACACATTCTGATTCACCTTGGGCATAGCTGACTTTATGAATTGTCAAACTACAGTAGAGCATGTTGAAAAGCGAGTGGCTCATAGTGGCTGAACCTTAATTACAGTCGCTCCACGGTTGTGTATGGGGAGGTCTGTCCCTTATGGATGTTGAGCGTGAAACATGAAGGGATGCTAGGTCCTGGTTTTCCAAGGCGTTCGTAATATATTGTGTAAGAAAAAGCAGATTCTGTAATTCAACGTGCTTTTAAATTGAACTGCTTAATAAGGGGGAAGTGGAAAATGCAGCCTGACGACAGACGGAACGTCTTGAAGACGTGGCGTGCTTTTTGTACAGAGCTTGTTCCTTCTCCTCCTCCTTTTGCAGAACAACGTGGCGATGCTGCTGGAGATCAACTACAGAGAGAGGCTGCACATGGTGACCAGCGAGGTGAAGAAACGCCTTGACTACCAGATCGCTCTTCAGAACCTGCAGAGACGCATGGAGCAGGAGCACCTGGTCAGCTGGGTGGAGAAAAGCGTGGTGAAGAGCATCACACCTCAGCAGGTACGCCAGCACGCTGCAGACTGGGGGCTTGGGCCTCTTCGCTCGAGGGCTTGAGGGCTTTTCCAATCCAGGTGGTGGGGATTGTAAACGGAAACTTAGCAGCATTTGGTTAGTTTAAATAACTAGACCGAAGTGTGAGGAATAACCAATATCCAGGCAGCTCAAACGACTCTGACCTGGGGCAAATAACTCAGTCTCCACTGCTTGAAAAAAGTAAACTGAAGTTTAGTATTTTCACAACATTGTTTGCAACAGAAGGCACTTCCCCTCGCTGAAGTCGGATGCCTCTTAGTCATGTTTGACATGTAAACTGTGTTTCCTTTCACAGGAGAAGGAGAGCATTGCCAAGTGCATCACTGATCTGAAAATGTTAGCCAAGATAGAACAGGCTCGGGCCACCGTCTAATCAGCACTTACCCCCGAAGAACGTGAGAAATCATCTTCGGAACACCCCTCCCCCCCCCCGCGCCCCTTGTGTGTCTGGAGAACTGCTCATTGTGTTTAATTATAAATAAACCTGTTTCCTCTTAAACGTTCGTCTGCTTCTTTGGAATCTGTGCATGTTTGTCTTGTTCTGAAAAGTGATATGTTCAAGTCTCTGCAGCGTCAAAAATGGATGTTAGGTGGTGATGTTTTGGAGAGCAAGATCCAATCATTTTCTACACAAACAAATATTCTGACCATAGTGAGGTGGGGGGGGGGGGGCTAGACTCAATATGTCAAGTTTTGGCGTTAATGTGCGCTGGAAAGCAGTGTCTTTGAAACGACTACTTAGGACCTGGCCCGACCAAAAACAAGCAAGGTAAAGCACACTTGCTTTCTGTCCAATCACTGCAGCTGTGGGGTTGGTCTGCAAAGTTAAACGGTTTCAGTCTGTACTGTACATTGTTCACCAGGTGTCGCTGTTGGCTGTAAAAATTACAAGTACAGAGTGATTGGGAGGGAAGTGGCAGTGGGATTTTAACATCTTTATTTAAAGCATAAAGTTAATCGATCGCTTCTGTATAAATATGTGTGCGTCATTATCACCAGGCAATGGAAACAGGACAGTACAAGTATAAACTCTAATTGCGCATTACGCACTTTTACAAGCTGAAAAGCCCCGTTTGAATCGGGAGCGCCCTGCTTATCCACACCCTGCGCTCTCACTACAGTGCTGGGAACAGGTGGACTTTACTCTGCTTTTATGGCCGTTCCTGCGTGTTTTCTCCGTTGCTGGGAAAGTGATCGAGTGATGTGCTGAAATGTACACACAAGGAAGACAAGAGCCGAATTAATTCGTTACAGTGAGGAAGAACACGACACTGCAACCAGGTACTGTCATTATTATATCTGTAGTTCAAAGGCGTCGACTTAAGAATCTCTGTCAAGCTTTTGACGTTTTTGTTGTCTTTGTCAGAAATGGATCGCAACACTGACGCTTGGTTTAAAAGCAGTTTTGTCAGCACTGAGGAGCCTGCTGCGCTGGGGGATGGGAATAGGGCAGCGTCCTTGCTTCGTTTGCATGTAAACCACATCTGAGAGTTTACACAGATTTCCATTTGGTTGTATTTATATATTTTAATCGGGTACAAATTGTCCAATTGTGATCAGTCTCGGACTATGTCAGAATCGTTGACTGAATTGTCAAACGACAGTAGAGTCCTTTTTATTTTTGTAATAGACTCCCGTGGTATAGTAGATAAACTGAAGTAATTTAACACACATTCTTAAGTGATGAGTGAACAAAACAGCTTCCTATAATTTGGAGCTGGACCTCTGAACAGACTCTCTATATACGCTGTGGAGATCACAAGCTGGTTCTGATGAGAGTGTGCATGGACTCTCCTGAGTTTGAACAGACTCTGTATATACGCTGTGGAGATCACAAGCTGGTTCTGATGAGAGTGTGCATGGACTCTCCTGAGTCTGAACAGACTCTGTATATACGCTGTGGAGATCACAAGCTGGTTCTGATGAGAGTGTGCATGGACTCTCCTGAGTTTGAACACACTCTGTATATACGCTGTGGAGATCACAAGCTGGTTCTGATGAGAGTGTGCATGGACTCTCCTGAGTCTGACCAGACTCTGTATATACGCTGTGGAGATCACAAGCTGGTTCTGATGAGAGTGTGCATGGACTCTCCTGAGTTTGAACAGACTCTGTATATACGCTGTGGAGATCACAAGCTGGTTCTGATGAGAGTGTGCATGGACTCTCCTGATGGACTCTCGCTGTGGAGATCACAAGCTGGTTCTGATGAGAGTGTGCATGGACTCTCCTGAGTTTACTCTGTATATACGCTGTGGAGATCACAAGCTGGTTCTGATGAGAGTGTGCATGGACTCTCCTGAGTTTGAACAGACTCTGTATATACGCTGTGGAGATCACAAGCTGGTTCTGATGAGAGTGTGCATGGACTCTCCTGAGTCTGACCAGACTCTGTATATACGCTGTGGAGATCACAAGCTGGTTCTGATGAGAGTGTGCATGGACTCTCCTGAGTCTGACCAGACTCTATATACGCTGTGGAGATCACAAGCTGGTTCTGATGAGAGTGTGCATGGACTCTCCTGAGTCTGACCAGACTCTGTATATACGCTGTGGAGATCACAAGCTGGTTCTGATGAGAGTGTGCATGGACTCTCCTGAGTTTGAACAGACTCTGTATATACGCTGTGGAGATCACAAGCTGGTTCTGATGAGAGTGTGTATGGACTCTCCTGAGTCTGAAAAGACTCTGTATATATGCTGTGGAGATCACAAGCTGGTTCTGATGAGAGTGTGCATGGACTCTCCTGAGTTTGAACAGACTCTGTATATACGCTGTGGAGATCACAAGCTGGTTCTCACCGGTAAGACCGGTGTCGTTTTTGACACCCCCAGTGCGTTCTGTTACTCTTTACCTGTCATGCCAGTTAAAAAGCCTAATCTTTCCCAGTGAGCACGGATTCATAATGTAACCCTATCCATAAAAGGCATCGCTTCTTCAGTCAATGTTATTTTTCCTTGTCTGTCTCATAATGAATCAAGCTCTGGGTTGATGAAATCGACCCTAAAAAAACATAATCTCTAACTTGATTTTGAGTCTCTGGTATATTTTTCTTTTTCTTTTTTTTAAATACTCTGCTGTTTTAAGGTGCGGAAGAGCTCTTATGAAGCTTAATCATTTATCACACCCTGAGACTCAGATGTTCTCTTTGAGTTGAAAGGTGCATTCTTTCAGCATCTTAGCAGATAGCAGATGAACTTTGCCCAGTTTCAACACAATAATGCAAGCTGAAGCAATGCTTTCCAGTGGAGTGGGGTTAATTGATCTCTCTCCATTACAGCACGGGGTAGATCTGGCAGATCGAGTGTCCTGTCCTGACAGAACCAGGGAGATGCATCTCCTATATATTACTGTGTACCCCAGTCACATGTCTAACAGCTCAATTCTATGGTGCTTCTGCCTTCTTGCCACGCAGGCGTGTGCGATATCAACAGATAATATCGCTTTGTGAGAAGCTGATAGAAACGCAGGGTTACACCTTTAAGAAATTCCTTCCGTTTATTCTGGTAACCAAGGCGATTGAAAGTAATGAGGTGCCTGGAATGTTCCGAGATTCTCAGGATTCTCGGTTCCAACGACACGCCCTCTTCTGACGTCACAGAAAATCCAATCGAATTAAACATTAACCGACTTTTCCGTCCGTAATGAAAGAGGGCAAGCAGAGCATTCTGGAGCCATTCTGGTTGAGGTGGGTTTTTATTTTGTGTGTCGCTGCAAAGGCGAGTTGTTTCCTTGGGGTTTAAAACAGAGCTGGTTTGGCGGATTCTTACCGTACTGGGAGGTTAAAACCTTCGTCTTTCAGGCCAGTGGGAAGGGAGTTGTTTTATTACAGCGTACAGCGCGTTTCACTCGATGGAGCATTGCCAGGCAGTGTTGACAGTGTTGCGCAGCATACAGAAGCCTGTGTCTCTTACAGAGGTCTGTTTTCTCTGTTCTAGATCATTGAAGCTCACCTTGAAGGATGTATCAAGGCCAGTCCCACTCAGAGGACACTGGAGGATATTCCCAGTCCAAGTAAGGGTTCCCAGCTCTTCCTCTTCCTCTCCGTGTTAGGGAACTGGTTTGGGAATGTTTCAAAACCTTATGGATACAAACACCCCAGGACCATCCCATGAAAATGTAACATCTGTCACAGGGGCTCGGGCATCGATGCCAAACTGCGGACAATCTCAGTTCGTTCCTCTTTGCTTGAAGAACTTTTTGCACCTGAAAGAAATAGAGAGGAAACCTGTATTAACAATCTTTGATGCCAGACCTGTGATACCTACTCCTCACAGCATGAAGCATGTATGAAAGCCAGTGAGAGTATTGAGGTCAGGTAGCTCCTCACCCTTAGAAAAGAGCCCCCTAGTGAAAGCACAGCAAAGTGTAATGAAGCACAGGCTCAGCATTGTAAAGAATAGCGAGGTATGGTGAAGCGTATTAAACATGGCAGACCAGCAGGCAAAAATACAGTGGTAAGCTTTCATCTGGCTTGTGCTGCTTTGGAATCTGATTCACAGAGAGGGGATCATTGATCCATGTTCTGGTTCTGTTTCAGTGGGTACAGTGCAGGTGGTCCAGTGGCACAGAGGTCCGGCAGCATCTCCCGACCCAGTGCCAAGACCATATACCGTAAGTATTGCTGCCCCAGTGACAGCTCACCATGCCACGGTGTGTAGCAGGGGGAAGGCTTGGCCAGCCCACATGGAAGGGAAATATATTTATCTGTCTGTGCAAACCATCTGTATTATTTTAAATATGCACGACCACAAAGCAACATGGGCGATCAAGTACTTGGGAGGGGAAAAAAAGTTAAATGTTATATAAATGTTCACTTTTTTTTTTTAGCATTTCTATAAAATAGCAGCAGGAAAGTTCTTGCCTTGAGCTTTACTGTGCTTCAGTGTTTCTTTTTTCAGTTCTTTCCCTTTGTTTTCTCAACAGAGCAGAGGAAGGAGTATGCTGAGACCATGTTGAAACAGCCAGACTTTTTCCAGTACAGAGTGGAGGTAAGGTGAAGCCTTGCTACAGTAGCCGTGCTGAACGAAGCAGTTATAAAGCACGCGGTCCTGTAATCAGTTATAAAGCACATGGTCCTGTAATCAGTTATAAAGCATGTGATCCTGTAATCTCCGGTCTTCTTCTGTCCGCAGCACCTGTTCACTTGCGGGCTTGACCAGAAGGAGGTGCGGAGCGTGGACGACTGCATCGCCAGGCTCAAGCTGCTGGACGCCAAGGGCAGGGTGTGGGGTCAGGACATGATCCTGCAGGTCAAGGACGGCAGCCTGCAGTTGACCGACATTGAGACCAAGGTGAGGAGGGTCCGAGGGTCAGTCAACGAGCGGTCATTCCAACCAGACCGGTCCAGTTCAGGGTTTGTACACCATGAAACACCAGAGGTGTACAAGCTTATCATGATCCTCCTGGTCATCTCCCACTCCGAGTCCCAGACCTCGTATCCCATATCGTGTATATCCAGCATTCCGGCTGTAGGGGGTTGGGATACTGCACATTCTACAGTAATGTCATCCTTTTGGACCCATTAGCACTCATATTGAAAAAGTCTTCACAGCAGTGTGACATCACAATAGCCAGGTGGCATTGTTGTTTGTTGACTTGCCCCAAGCTGCAATCACTTTAATCCCACTTCTCATTTCCTCTGTGTGTGTGTATGCTTGTCTCTGTGTGTGCTTATCTCTGTGTATGTGCGTGCTTGTCTCTGTGTGTGTGTGTGTGTGTGTGTGTGCGTGCTTGATCTGTGTGTGTTTGTGCGTGTCTCTGTGTGTGTGTGCGTGTGCTTGTGCTTGCTCTGTGTGTGTGTGTGCTTGCTCTGTGTGTGTGTGTGCTTGCTCTGTGTGTGTGTGTGTGTGTGCTTGCTCTGTGTGTGTGTGTTTGTTTGCTTGTCTCTGTGTGTGTGTGCTTGCTCTGTGTGTGTGCGTGCTTGTCTCTGTGTGTGCTTGTCTCTGTGTGCGTGCGTGCTTGTCTGTGTGTGTGCATGTGCAGGAGGAGCTGGAGTCCTTCTCTCTGGACAGTGTGCAGGAGTGCACGGCCGTGCTGCAGAGCTGCGTCTACAACTCCATCCTGACAGTGACGGTGCGAGAGCGCAGCAGGAGGGGCCACAGCGTCTTCCTGTTCCAGTGCGAGGAGATCGGGGTGAGTAGCCCTGCAGAGAGGCCTGCGCACAGGCTCCTACACTCGCTGCTCAAGACAGGCCGGTGGGACTGCTCCTACCTCTCTAGCTGACATCTGAACCACACGATGTTTCACACAGTTAAAAATGACCAAGCGGGTTTGCTTGATAAACAGTTTGGATCATGGCAGCCTGTCTCAGTGCTGACTGCTGTCAGTAGCGTCCATTCTCACTGGAGTGACCAGCATCCCTCCTCCTCCTCCTATCTGCAGGCTGAGCACATTCAGAGCGACATGGAGAAGCTGCTCCAGGAGAAGAGAGACAGCCAAGGAGACCAGGACAACATCAGGTAAGAGCACCAGGTCAGGCACGCCTGCAGTCACGTGTAATCGGTGCATTCAAACAAAGCTATTGGAAGGTTTTGAGCTCTGGTGTTTTCATGAGCTGAAAGGTGCATTATAATTTGTAATGCTGTAGACTTTGCTCCCTCACGTCATTTTAGTAGCCCCTGTGTGTCAAGTGTTCAAAGCTGCGACCTTCCTTTACAGCGATCCCTGTGCTTCCAAAAAGAATGTTCTGTTTCCGGTTTCCCGCAGGAACAATCTCGAGAGCATATTAGCCCAGCCAGCGCCAGGGAGCTTTCACGGCAAACCTCCGCCTCCCTCGCAGCCTGAGGACAGGTGGTCCGGCCTGGATCAGTCCACCCCTCCCTGGGACGGCCCAGAATATGGTAAAGGTTTATTTTCATACCAGTTACTTTACGCACAGGTAGGGTGTTGTATGGACTTAATCACGCAAAACCAGGCAGATTAGAATATCTGTCACTCAGTAGCAAAACAAAAGTAAATAAAAACACCTTAAAGGTTTGTTGGAGGGGGGGTGTGGCAGTATTATAGGTTTACCTGTCCCGTGTTGCCTTGTGTGTTTCAGACGAGTTCCCTGACTTTGACCAACACCGCCCCAGGGAGGAGGAGAGGAATCAGGAGGAGCCTGCAGTCAGCATGGCTGAGTCCCACAGGAATATGGTCAGTCAGCTCCAGCGCTTTCAGCCCAAACTGTAATCGCCATTTACAGAGAGATCAGGCGTTCTGCGGACGGCAGTTTGGTGTGACCCACTCGAAGTGTTTCTCGAAGTACGCCTGACTCACTCTCTCTCTCTCTCTCTCTCTCTCTCTCTCTCTCTCTCTCTCTCTCTCTCCCCTCCCTCCCTCCCTCCCTCCCTGCAGGAGATCCTCAATCACGTGCTGAGCGATCTGGAGCTCTTCACCCTGCAGCTGAACGAAGGTGTGGCGGCTCAGAGTACCGGCAAGAAGAGCAAGAAGAAAAGCAAGAAAGACAAAGGCGAGCGGGGGGGGGGGGGGAATGAAGTCAAGTGCTGTGCCAAATTTTATACCAAAATATAGTGCCACCCTTTACCAATCAATTTTCATTCCTTTAATTGTACTGCCACCTGTTGGCTCTGAACTGTTTCAGACAGTTCTAAGTGATAGTCTACGCGCTGCACTGAGCCAGAGATCCCGTGGTTTAAGAGAACAGCAGGTACGGTGTGTGGCAGAGTGGAGAGTGGGATCTGCAGTGTGACTGACTCTGCTGGCTTCTGATTCTCTATAGGCACTGCAGGGTTACCGCCACTGCAAGAGTTTGCCTCCTGTCTCCAGAAAATGAAATACGGATTCAACCTGCTGGTATGTAAATACGTGTGCATTGTTTGAATGTGATTTGCATGCTCAGTTACACCTCTGTCACTGTGCTGTGTGTGTAACACCCGGCACACTCTTCTGGTTGATACAGCTCGCTCGCTGTATGGTTGCGCGTATTGATTTATCTGCCTTTAAGATGTTGCAGTCCTCTGCAGCCCTTGTAAACAGTTACTTCCGATCGCGCGTAGATCTGTAGCTCTCACTGTCATGCACGGAGAGTCAAGCAATCAGGAGCTTGTTGTATAGAATCCCGGTTTGCCAAGTTGCAGGTGTTGGCTGGGGCCCCATGGGTTAGGGAGGAGAAACGATTGGTTAGTTTTCCTCATCACGTGAGCTCTTAGTCCCTGTGCTGCATCATCTTCTATTGCATTACCAAGCTCTTTCGTTTCTCTCACTAGCCTGTAAACTTGTTTTCATTCAGGGTAAGCTGGACGGTCAAATCCAAAACCCCAGTGCAAGCGATCTGGTCCACGTGCTCTTCACAGCACTAAACTTTGTAAGTAATTTCATTTTTCATGTGATTTAATCCACTTATTCATTACACTCCAGGCTCCAGTGTAAAAAGTGGGGTGCATCATTCATTTCTGAAAGGCCTGATTCAATTCCATTTCCCTGCCTAGTGTTCTCTGTCAGCAGCTTTGTGTGCTCTTGCCCCTCCAGATCACGTCACACTGCCCCAAGCCCGACCTTCCTCCCTCCATTCTCAGCCCCTTGCTGATCCATCCAGCCCTCGAGCTGCTGGAGAACAATGTCACTCCCGACGAGCACCGTCTCTGGAAGGCCTTGGGGGACGCCTGGAACCTGCCCAGGTACAGTCTCCTCAACAGACCTTTCACTGCAAGCGGACTCCCGCTCGCTTAAACGAAGCAGGGCTGCCGGGTGATCTCTCTGTGAACAAACGCCCCTGCTCTGCTCACAGCAGACCTCAAATGAACCCTCATAACAGCAGATTGATCTGCTGTGCTGTGAACGCGCTGCGCGACATGAAGATACTGCGTGTCATGGTGAACTCATTTTTCAAGGTATAGCAGATACATTGAAGGCCGTATCTTGTGATCTGCTTGTCCCATGCATGGGTATTTCCACTATCAGCAATAAACCTATATTCGCTAGAAAAAATTATCTAGTGTGGATACTCTGTATGTTTTACTCAGATCCTTGATTGGCGATAGATCTGAAACTGCGGTACAGCTTGTCGGTCATAACCACCTACTGCTGAAGGTAGTGGTGTCGGAGCATGCCTGTTTGGCTTCAGTAGCTGCAAGCTCTGGAGAATTCCCAGGAGGTAAATCGAGCGATTTGTTTCTAGAGCACTCTGGCCGGACGGAGACTCGATCCCGCCCTACGTTCCAGAGTTTTCCGATGGGTGGGAGCCCCCTGTTCCAGAAGCGACACGGAACCTGGAACGCGATCGCAGAGACCGTCAGAGCCAGAGAAGCAGCCATCGGCACAGGTCCTTCCCTGAGCAGGTAGGAGCGCCCGGGCCCGTTGGGATGGGTTTGTTAGTAGCAGAGACACCAGAGCAGTTTGGATTGAGCCCGAGACTGTATGTGATATTAATTACATTTTTCTTTTCTAGCAACCAAATTCTGAACCGTGGCGCTTCCCACCTGTCCGGTAAGTGCCGAGTGCAGTCCGTGGCAACTGGAGAGATTCAGGAATAACATACAGGGATAGGCTTGTTGTTTAACGCAAGATTAAAGAATAGAGGTTTAAAAATACATAGATTTTGTAATAGTGAAACCAATTTATAAGGCACTCAGATGCTAGAGTGTAGGAATCTATAGCAGCAGCTCTGTGCAATTGTAGCACACTAGGACAGCTTTTAATTGAGTTTCCTGACTCTGGTACATCTCATTGTGCTTGTATTGTGTCGGCCAGTCTCATGAGACACTGTTAACGCTTCTGTTCCGTGTTCACTCAGCGCTGACGAGCAGCCTCACTTTATGCGGGTGATGTACAACTTCATGGCCAGAAACAGCCAGGAGCTGAGCATCATGAAGGGAGAAATACTGCTGGTATGAACTCTGCTGGAACCCCTCACAGAACAGCAGCTATACAGAATAATACAGCAGCTATACAGAATAATACAGCCCTCTCTTAACAGCAGCTATACGGAATAATACAGCACCCTGTGTGTCTCTTCCTCTCTTCCCGTGCAGGTGCTGGATAAGAGTAAGAAGTGGTTCAGGGCGCGCAACGTCCGAGAAGAGGAGGGCTTCGTTCCCAACAACGTGCTGGAGCCTGTGGAGGAGGAGGACCAAGAGCAGAACGTCTACCAGGTGCGGCCCGGGGGGTCACCCCAGCACAATCTCAGCCTTCTCGGGAATACGGCGAGACATTCACAGACAGTCCGAGTCAAAGTGACAGGCCTTTCGCACTCACACCTGCATGAGCCTGCCGGCAGAGGGAGGGGCAGGGCGGTCGTTGCTCACCCCGGTCTTGCATTGAGAACGCGGGCTGTGGGAAGGGAAACGCTGTAGAGAGACCTGCAGCCTCGTTGTAATTGTGCTGCATGCGTTTATTTAGAGTCAGAGTCGTGGATTGGAGCTGATTTTCTAGCGAAGCTGAGAACGGGCAGGGCCTGCTGCAAGTCCTCTGCAGATTACATGCGGATCACTCTGAAAAACGTTTCGACTTTCTTTAATGAAAAAAGACTCAGTCATTTGTTAGGTTTCTTTTGGTAACGGCACTGTAGATATTAGATTGATTTTTGCGACTAAACCATTTTACCGGCATTGTAATAAAAATAAAGCAACGATGTGAACTGAGTTTAATCTCCATCTCTCTACCCATCCACACAGGACCTGCCCCCGCACCTGAACAGGAAATCCAGACCCGAGGAGGTAACAGCGTGGCTTCAGTACAAGGGCTTCTCCAAAATGTAAGACCCCCTCCATGAATTCGAGGCTGTCGCTTTCGACACCCCTCCCTGTGTGCCGGCGCACGCTCACATACTTTCTCCCTGGCAGTACCGTGCGTTGCCTGGGAGTGCTCAGCGGATCCTTGCTCCTGGGGATGACCCGTGACGAGATCAAGACTGTCTGTCCAGAAGAGGGCGGTAGAGTGTTCTTCCAGCTGCAGGCTGTCAAGTCCTCCCTGGCGGTGAGTTACTGACATGCTGCCGTTATAACAGATCGCATTCACAGAGATCCCTGTATTGAGTTTACAATCCTGCTTAATAGAGAAGAGCCTTCGTGGGTTCAGAGCTTTGCTTACCCTTGGGCTGGACTGACCGTTTTTGAGCCCTGGGAGGCTGTAGAGAAGCACATTGTATTGAACTGTATTCCCAAGTTACAGTGTGAGGGGGTGTCAACGAAACAACTGTTTTGGAAGACGCCTTGGCTGATCGCCCGCAGCGTGTTGATTTTTTAATTCCCCCCGTTTTGTTTTTCCCCTCCCTCCTTGTCAAAGCTCGCCAGTGAAAACTATGGTCAATAAAAGCAGAGCCGCCAGCCAAACCCCCCCCCCCCCCCTGAAGAGAACCAAGAGGTGAGTGACAGCGAGCTGGAGAAACAGCCACCCCCCCTCCTCCACACAGTGAAAGAAGCAGAACTCGGAACACACAGAATCGGAATACCCAGGAACTCCAGGGCAGACAAAAGAACCGGACTTTCACCCTGCCCAGCTCCACTGCAAAAGAAATCAGAATCTACATAAAGATATTTAAACAGACTGTGCAACTCTCTCCTAGAATTCTTCAATCGTCTACAGTGTAACACAGTTAAAGTTAGCAAGACTGATGCCCACTGGCTGCAGTGTAGGAATATCTGAGATCAGTCTTATACTGACTGTATGCAATGCCTTTATTAGTGGTTTTTACAGATTAGAGATTCTTGGACTTTAACCTTGGTAGTGTAAGAGAAGGCTGTCTATTTATCCTGAAGAAAGCTATTTGCACATTTATTCACACGAACAGCCTGCGTGTGTTCTGTCATTGAACGTACACAGCAAGACTAACTAAAGAAATCTAGACTATAAATATGTAGGAATATGAATATTCTAGTATGCATCTATTTCCTTTTGTTCTTCATGTAAATAAGCGTGGTCTAATGCACGTTAAATCTGTTGAAAATGTGTACCTGTATATTAATAAATACCACAATAAAAAGCAGGGAAGTCGTTTCACACAGTTGTCTTTATTGTTAAAGGGTAGTTTTGTTTCACAGTATTGTGAATTCTTCAGGGCAGCAGATTCTGCTGTGCTGGTTGACACACGCGCAGAAACGGCTCCAGTGAAACGCTCCCAGTCTCCAGTATGAAGTGCTCAGGTTGTCCTCTGCCGTTCTGTACGCTGGGTTTGTTCTCCAGCGTTGTGCGTCTCTCATTCCTTCTTGTTGCCCCACTGAGACATCTTGTTGTTCACCGGGGTCTTTATGAAATTTTTGGATTTCATGAAGGCTGCAATCTTCTCCAACTCCTGGAAGATGAAGAGAAGGCTGGTTTCACATCCCCGTTGACAGACATGAGCAACACAAGGACACACAAGCCAGACGCATGCCGTGGGCTACACAGCGATGTGAACCATTAATGGCAGACAACTTTGGTCACTCATTTCAATCCACATCTGCATGTAAAGCTTTAGGGTTTGCATCGACATTTCCCCTGTAAACGCAGTAGGGACGACTCTCCCTTTAAGAAGGAGCCCCGCCCTCAGCCTAACCCTACAAGTGCAACGCTATGGGAACCCCAAGCGCTTCTCACCTCGAACCTGCTGTGGAATTCCTTCAGGTTCTGGAATTCATCCAAACACTTGGGTTCGAACATCTGGTGCTGGTCCAGGAGCTCGTACATGATGAAGTCCACAAACATGATCTGCAGAAGAGAAATCCACTGCAGAGGAACAGGACTCTCCTTCCCCCGATCAAACCAATACTTCAAGTCATAGGAACACACACACACACACAACAGAAAGCTCTGCTCTGTAGAATTGCACGATCAGGTTTCTCTTTTGGAGACCCAAGAATTTGGATTTCGAATGGATTTTTACTTTATTGCAGAGTCTCTTCACCCCTCTATTGATTGCATGTGGGTTTATCTCATGTAGAATTAAAACAATGCCCTGCAGGTAACACTGTACAAAAACACCTAATTTAACAAAACACAACCTCTCCCACCCAGCTTACATTCTCTCCTGCAAACCACTTCCGATCCCCCAGGAACTCCGAGAACTGCTTCAGCGTCACAGGCAGCTACAACACGTACCCAGGCCTCCTCTTCTCCTAAAGGAGGGCCAGATGAGCAGCACAGAGTCAGACTCCTGATTGCGGGGAGGCTTCAGAGAGCGCTGGTCCCCTGGGGGTACTCACGTAGTCAGGGCTGTGGCACAGCATGACAAAGCCGTTCCGGAAATCCATGGCCTGGTTCTCCAGCACGTCCACTCGGACCATCTCCTCTTCCATCTCGCCACCTGCAGCCACGGAGGAGACGCGGGTGAGCGCCGGGCTGGTTTCACAGAGCAGCGGTGACCTGTGAAACCAGCCGTCTCCAATGCATTTGAATTCCGGTGCGTGCGGAGTGTCACTTACACACGCGGTGCTTGCGGGCGTGTACCTCATGATGGCATTGCTCTGGCAGATCTTGTGGTCTCCGTCCGTCAAGTACGGGAGCTGGAAATGACCACAAGCTCTCAATACAACCCAGATCACCGCATGCAGACGCAAGACTACTGAAGCAGCAGGTCCAGTCTGGGCTCTAGGTACGATCTTTTTTTTTTTTTTTTTTTTTTTACAGCTGTAGAATAATTGGTTATATAAAATCAGTCCGATGTGGTTTATTGTTGTTTTTTTGGGGTTTTTTTGCAAATGCAAACTGTTTTATAGCGTGTAGAATAAATAGTTTACTGTATAAATCATTCCTAGATATGTATTTAAGAACTGAAACAGTTGGTTACGCATGGTTACGCCCGATGGCACAGCCCTGTTACAGCGCCGCTCGCTGGCTATCTTGCAGTTTGCATTGCTCACACGATGTGTATCAGCACAGCCCGCTCTCTGCGTGCAGAATGATTTACTTATCGGGATATGCACGACTTGTTTACTCAATCGCACGCCGAGCAAGACCTTTTAGGCACTTCAGCGTTAATAATGAGGAACGTCAGCAAGTTTGACCAAAGTCCATGCACGCAAAATCAACAAACTTGAAGAAAAAAAAATAAAACGCATAACCTTAACTTGTTTTTATCTTGGCGTACAGACAAAACCTCTACATATTAACAACGCCCGGAGCTGCGCGACTAATCTGCAGGTCACACTAAACCCAAACACCTCCCCAGCATGACAACAACCGCGCCGCTGCTTCATCCCTTACCCCTCGGATATCCCAGTAAGCGAGTTTCATGACCATTGTGTTGCGGGAACCTTTTCCACGGGATGCAATGCAGCTCGTCAGCTCATGAAGTGAACAAAATCAACCACCTGCAACACATGTCAGAGCCGCAGCCCCAGCGCGCCTGGCCAATCACACTGCAGCCTGCAGTTTCATTTCAATCTGCACCACACGGGTTGCGTAACTGCTTCTTGTTTGAACAGTTTGGTTCAAATGGGCACACACACAAACACAGAGAGTTCCTCATAATCTTGGACTACATTGAAATGGGCGCAGGGAAAACGACTTCCGTCTTTATTGAAGTGCAATCACTAAGGGCTTCCTATTTAAATTTACTTAAATTCTAGTTTCTGTTGTATACTTTGTGATAAAGTGCACTGTGCAGAGTCTTCAGCAACAACAGATAACATTAACACCATGCCTTTCTAAACATCAATGACAGCGCCATCTAGTGAGCAGCTGCTGTAGATCAAGTTTCCTTTTGCATTGCTGGCAATACAGAGCAGATGCTTCAGACAGGTGCTTATAACCAGAAAGACAGGGGTCAGGCTGATGATGCTTAAGTCTATAGGCTTTTTATCCCTGTGTCATCCATTCAAGGTATGTGTCATGTTCTTCATGTAATGCGTGACAGATGTTTCTTCACTTGGAATGGAAAATCAGCTCAATTAACTGCAGTACCCCTGGCCTGCTTGCCAGCACCTCATTTCTGTGGACAGCGCGATCTGAATAATCTGTGTTCTACAGTCACAAACAACTCGCGAGTTACCTCAAACAATGTTTTTTTTTATGAATTAAATACAGTTTTAGAAAATTATTGGCTTCTTTAAAAACAGCTTAGAACTGTTTCAGGAATATCATTTTTAAATCATTCTAAAAAATAATCCACACACAATTAAACGAAAATTAAAACAAACACACACTCTCTTTTTTTCTTTGAACACATTTTTTAATGCTACAGAGATAATGCAAAACTCCATGCGGAGGAGACCTGTATACAAGAAGGCAGGCAGCAGAAAAAACATTACATCAGAAACGATCAAAAACAGGAGAGATTCCTCACAATCCTTTTACATAATAATCAGCACTCCTTTTAAAAAATACACTTCTATAGTGTACACTCCATATACCCAGCGTCCCCTTTAAATAAACTCTGCTGGCTGTCATGCCAGGGGCTTCTTTATCGTATATAAATACAATAACACCCACAGTGCCTGTTTCAGGACACTAAGTGGGGCTTCAGCACAAGGGAATATTTACCAAATCTCTACCTCCCTTTAAATGTTAATTAGTCATTGTTAAGCTGTCTCTGCATCCTAATAAGAGAAAACTTTAATGACTGGGTTTAAGTTTATTATTATTTTTTTCTTTGCTACAAATCAAGGAGATTTTAAAATGCTGGGCTTGCTATCAGTGTGCACTCCGGACCGGGTATTTCATGCTGAAAAGACAATCTGTCAGGAGAACGCTGTTAAAACGAGGGAAAATAACAAAAGCACAAGGCAAACTCGGCGACCGCAAGAACGAAATGCAATTAGGATCAGCGGTGAGCAATTAACGACATTTATCACGTCTGTCTGAAATAACGAAGCGAAACAGAATCAGACTCAGCAAGGTAAAAACAAGCCATGTGGTTTTTGCAATTAACAGCTTTAGAATTATAGAATTTTATTTTTATAAATATATATATATATATATAGTGTGGCAGAGTCTCACAGTTTCTTCAAGGGCTGGTTTTGTATACTCTTGTGTCTATAGTTAATACAATGACACAGTGAAGTCGGTTCTAGCCGCTGTGTTGTAGTGTATATGAAAGGGTAGCACACTTGCTCACTTCAAATACTGCCTTTAAAGCCCACTGCAACTTTACTGCTGAAAAACGTAAAAATAAATGACAGCCTGCATAAAACTGAACAGATTCTGTTTCTAGCAACTGTATCCCCTATTTTAAAACACACCTATTAGTACCTCCAAAAACAAAAAATAAAATACTGCTCTTTTTATAGATTTAAAAGCTGGGGCAGCAACGTACAGGACGGGGCTTCTTTCAAGCTCCCAAACTGTACCAGCTGCGTATCTCACACTGCAGGTTTCTACCTGGCAGTGGCATCTGAAGCCAGTTCACCATGAGCCTTCACTCTTGGCAGTGTGAGTGGACTGTACAGCAGCCCTATCTGTTCAGAATCCTGGGTACAGACGGCAGGGACCCAGGGCTGAGGGGGGTGCAAGCCCTGAGGCTTGACCTTGTCTTCCTCTTGATGCTTTTTTGCTACATGTGTAGTATGGGTACGGTTGTTGTAAATTGTAAACAAAGGCTCACTCTTCAGACCCACCCTAAACCGAAAGGGAATGAAGCGTGCCCTAGTCACACAGTGCCCGACTGCGTCCTGCAACTCAACGCTGTCTCGTAATTACACAGCTGCACAAGAACTTTGCAAAAACACAGCCGGCTGTTTGAGCGAGGCGCGGGGTAGACTAGAAAAAGGAAGCGACGGGCCCGACTTGGCTCTGCGAGTACAGAGCCAACACGTTTTTACTTTGATATACAAGCTAAATTGAAAAGGACCCTGGACTGTGACAGGGCCATGGTCGTGCTGTGCTGCCTGGGAGGCAGGGGAGTTTCCTGTGCTTATCGTGCCCCGGGCAGCGGTGCCATGGACAGGGAGTCCTCCTCCTCCTCGATGCTCTCCAGCTCCTCTGTCCGCACGGCCTGTGTGATCAGGTTCAGCTCCTCGCACATGGTCTCACTGCGATACCCCAGACGGATATCCGGCACGTTGGTGCGTCGGATGTCGTTCCCTTCAGGACCCTCCTTGTAGTAGTTGGGGCCCAGCCAGTAACTCTTCACCTGTGAGCAGAGCGGGTAAGAGGTCAGGGGTCACACAGGCATTCTGACAGGGCAACTAAACACAGGAGATCCCAGGGAGCTTCCCACGGGAGAGGGGAGAGGGTGCAGTACCTTGTGTGAGAAGCCGCTCATTAGCACGCTGTTTCTAGCCAGCTCACACATGTCACAGGAGCTCAGCTTCCACACCTGAGCGGCGATGCTGTACTCCTCCATCAGAGGCTCCTGCAGGCACACGTGGGGTTAAAGGGGGGGGGGGGGGGGGGGGAGAGAGCAGGCACACTGTTTAATAATTCAGCAGATTCTAATAACAATACTTGTGAGGTGAAACTAGAAACTACAAACGTTTCAGCTCGAGCTCGTGTCTTCTTCAGCGTACTATTTTTACCTCAGGGCTCCGATTGCTCATTTTGGAGTTATGATAACATGAACTCTAAACAAGCTAGCCTAGGGGATCCAATCGCAGGTTACCGGGTCATCCGTTGGTACCATAAGCGTTACATGTGAGGACTCGGTAATTGCCGTTCGCAGGTTGCGTTTGTGATTCAATCTGTTCGTCTTTTAGAGATTCAAACCCCCTGCTTTATAGAATACACCACGTCTACTTCAAACTGCTCTGCAGCGAGGCAGTCTGGTATTGCACATGCAGGCAGGCACCCTTCTTCCCCAGTCTGAAAGCTCGAGAAGTGCAGGCAGACTGCTGTCAGCAGGTGTGTCTGGATCCAGGCTTGTATCACTGACCTTGGTGAAGTGGAACTGGAGCGGGTCGTCGGTGGAGAGCGACACCATGAGACCTCGGGAGAGGTATTCTGGGAGGGGGTTTCTATGGTAACTCAGGAAGAGGCTGTTGTTGCTAAGCGGCGACATGGCGATCCCGATCTGAGCCAGGTAATAGAGGTACTGCAGCACTGGAGCCTGGGAGAGAAAGGAGACAATAGCAACAGGATCCGGGTTCAAATCAAACAGCTTCGGCTCTCGGGGCTAGAAGTAGTTATAAATTACACAAACACGCTGTAGATCAGACTGCAGACGGCACCTCACATTGCAATGAGTCTGGGGCAGTTGGGAATGTGACACAAGCCTGCCTCGGAGCTGCACTGACCTTGCGCAGCAGCAATCCGTGGGAGATGTTCTCCGACAGCATGAACCCAGAGATGAGATGGTGGATAGGCCCCGCCTCCCCGCAGTGAGGGCGGAGCACAAACATGTGGAAACCCCGCCTCCTGCAGACAGAACAGAGAAAAAAAAAAGGGTTGAAACATCAGAGCACAGAGCCACTGCAAAGCAAAACGGTCAACAGACTGCCCAACCCAAACCACTGTAAACCAGAGTGGTTGCTGCAGGATAACACCCCAGAACAAGCGCTCATGCCCAGGCTCTGCGGGCCAGAGTCGGGGGGGGGGGGGGGGGGGTGGGGGGTGGGTACCTGCGCAGGTGGTTGAGGACTGTCATGTTGGCATACATGTAGTACAGGTAGTAGGAGTAGGGGGGGTTGTCCTCCACTGTCCAGTTGACCGGCAGGGGGCTGTCCAAGTTGAAGATGTGGTGTTCTGGTTTGGACTCGTCGTCCACACTGTCAAACCCGTCCACCTAGACAGGGGGAAGAGACAAGATGGTCATCCTTGTCCTGTCTCACAGGATCAACATCAGTGATGGACACGGTCAGCGGCTGTAACACTGGCACCACTACTAATGCTATTCATCAGCTTCTACAGTTAAGCTAATGGCGGTCTGTCCGTGGCTGGTTTGCCCGCTGTGGTTCGTGGCTGACCGTGGCTCTGCTGTGTGGACTCACGTGCTGCAGGAAGAGGTGCAGCTCCGGGTGGCTCTGGGGGTTGATCGTTGCCTCAAACAGAGGCAGGAAGATGTTCTCCAGCATCTCCTGGAAGTTGGCCAGCTGTTTCTTGGTGCGATAGACATCGCTGTGGGGAGAGGAGTCACAATCTTCCTTTAACATGATTTTGTCTCAACTATCCTTGAACCAAGACATCTTTTAATAAAAATAAATTTAAATCCATGTTTGATGTAACCAATGGAAGTGCAGAAATGCAATTATTCCGTTTGCAATAATAATCACTTTAAAACTACACTGGGGACTGAATTAAAACAGTCCGGATGTATTTCTTTAAACCAGTCTGCTGCTTTCTAGACTGGCCAATGCATTCTACAAGGGTTATCCTGCACCCTGCCGGTTTTCTCTTTATGAAATCCGCAGTGGGATGCACTCACAAGAGGCGGGGCACCTGCACAAGCCAGCGCACGTTGTCCGAGTGCACCTTGTGCTTGACCGCCCACTTGGCCAGACTGTCCCACTCATCCCGAGAGCGGCCGTAGATGGACAGGCGCAGCTCCACATTCTGGTACTTGCTTTCCTCCAGGTCCTCCATCACCTCCTGCAGAGACAGCGAAGAAGAAGGGATGGGAATAAGACTCCCACTGCATAGCAGTTTGATCCATTCCTGGTTTTACTGTGAGTTTAATAAGACACACCTGAGCTTGTTACCTTACCTGCACTCTGGGGCTAATCCAGCTCGTAAAGTATGTAGGCAATAATTCACACTGCCTTGTACTCTGAAGAAAGATGCTAATGACACTTCTTCAATGGAACAAACAGCGCTGACAATACATGGAGTAAACGGCATTGTGACCCCCCCCCCCCCCCCCCCGACTGGACTGGTGTTAGCCTCTAGGTGGCAGCAGATTGTCCTTTATTTATTGCAAAGGGCTTTACAGTTTTGACATTGTCAAAAGACTAAGTGAACACTGGGCAGGGATGGGAATAAGACTCCTATCGGGAAGCAGTTTCCCCCACTCCAGGTTTTAATACAAGCTTGACTAGCCACAGTGCTCAGGTGTCGCTTACTAAACTCACAGTAAAAGCAGGAATGGGTCGCACTGCTATGCAAGGGGAGTCTTATTTCCAACCCTGCTGTGTTCTGTGTTATATGGTAGCAGCTACATTCCGTATTCTGAATATTTCAGATCTCATCAATACCAGTTACACTATGTAGCAGCTGGCTGTAAAAGATGCTCACAGTAATACAACAGGAAACAACTGGACTGAGAAGCACAAAGTAAACCAAACACAAGTCAAAGACAAACCAAAAACAAAAGCAGGCGCTTATTCACTACACGCCCCTAATCTAATGCAGAAGAAAGGTCCTGCCTACCTTGATGATGTGTCCGAAGTACTTGCCCTCGATGTAGTTGTCTGTCTTGATGAAGATCTCCCTGAGAATTGACTCTCCGATCGGGTTGTACTTGGCGTTGAATTTATCGAAGCGGTGGAAAGTGTTGCGATCCTGCAGGGGCGAAAAAAAATAAAAAGATACGCTGATATTGCAAAAAAACTCCCAAAAAACAAACAAAGGAATTCAATCCGCTGCCAGCAGGAGGCGCTCCTCACCGCGTGCATGTCGAGGGTGTCCACGCTCAGGTCGAAGGCGGTCAGGTTCATGCTCTCAAACACCTCGGACAGGGTCTGGCCCTTGCCCTGCTCCACGTGCACGATGTCCTCGGGGTACTTCTTCATGGCCCTCTTGATGAAGCGCAGGAGGTGCTTCTGGTTCATGCAGGACGAGGCGTGGATGTGAGTGTCCACCTGTAGGGGGAGACAGAGAGTGAAGCGCTACACCGCAGACAGAACGGCTCAAGCACAAGGGCCCGGTTTGCCGCAACACAGGGGCAATATTACATTAGGAGATGGATATTAGAGTAGACATGCAGCTCACTATCATCACAATCAGAGTGATCTGCTACCAAACTCCTCAATTTATTCCAATGTAAGCCACTGGTTGTGCATTTGGACACTTATTATTATTATTATTATTATTATTATTATATATTATTATTATTATTATTATTATTATTATATTATTATCATTTAGCAGATGCTTTTATCCAAAGCAACTTACAGAGACTAGGGGGTGAACTATGCATTCCAACTGCTGCTGCTGCACAGCCACTTGCAATAAGACCTCGGTTTTGCATCTCATCCAAAGGAAGGAGCACAAGGAGATTAAGTGACTTGTAACCTCGTCTCCTCTCACTGACAGGGGACAGAATCCGTAGCGGCAGTGCATCACACAGCACCGCCTGGTCCGCATGCCCTGCCGAACCCCTGCTCCAGTGAGCCCAGTTCTGAGCCCTGCCGCTCACCTTGCGGATGTTGTAGAAGTCTCGGTGTGGCACCTTCTTCTGCGCGGCCAGCTCCTTCATCTCGTTCAGCAGGATGTGCATCTGGAACTTGGAGCTCAGGTACTGCAGCCGGCGGTAACAGAACGACTTCCTGCAGCAACAACAACAAAGGTGGCGAGTGTGGATCTACTGAATCCCCCCCTCACCGAAGGGTTTTGCACAGTTATAACACACGAGCTGTCAGGCGCTGCCTCTTAGTGCACAGCTGTACTCACACAGGTCCGTTGATGATTAAAGCCATCAGCACGTTCATGTCAGCGATGTACTCCTGAAGATCAGTGTAGGGCAGGTCCAGCTCGGAGCTCCTGAGAACAAACAAAGCAATGGCGAGAGAGCTCACTCGCTTTACTGGAAATCAAGTAACTGGCTGCATTAAAAACAAAACCTGACCCGCTACTCACTTATCCATCTGGCTGGACTTGCTGTAGACGTGCATGACCCCATCCACCATCTTGCAGCCGAAGCCCATGTCGGGGGGCATGGTGTTGGGGTCCCAGTTTTCGTAGGGGTGCGTCGTCGACACAGGGGGGTGCACAGGAGCATCTGGAGGGGAGAGAATGAACAGTCAGTTCAAGTCTGGGGTCTGGAAACACTGAAATGTTTGTCAAGCAACTGAACCGGTTTCATTTTAGTCACCCTTTGCTATAGGAGGGAGAACTTGTGTCTGAGTGGAAATGAACCAGCGCCAATATAACCCGTGCACAGCGCCACCATGCACGTCTCACGGGCGAATGAGATGAAAGACCCTGCACTGTGCCCGGCGCTCAGCTTCTCTCTAGGACAGCGCTCGCGAGTTCCGATACCTGCAGCGACGGGCGTCTCGGGGACCTCGTCGTACACGCTCAGGCCCAGCGGCTTCTCGCCCAGCTGCCGCAGGAAGCGTGCTGTGGTCCTGCAGAAGTTCTGCATGGAGCGAGCCATGTACTTCTCCCGGATAAACAGGGCCTTCACGATGCACTTTGCAGCGTCCAGCAGGTCTGTGAACGGGACCTGCACAAGACGGACAGCCCTTTTAAAATGCTCGACTTGTGCTCCATTCATTGTTACACATCTCTTGTTTCAAAACACAACCCATGTAGATTTTGTTATTCCCATGCCCTGGTTAAAATCACGAAAGGCAACACTGCTCCATTCATTCACTGTCTTTTCACCAAAGGTACAATCTACATGTTGTACCCCTGCCCTCCAACGCTATCGTGGGAAGGATCCGGGACACGTGAATTAAAAAAAGCACAGCGTGTGAATGAGAATGCCTCTACATGTGCAGGCAAGGCTCCCTCTCACCCCACACATCTCCTCCCCAGATATAGTGACGCGCTGGAACTCGCGCTCCAGAGGGAGGTCCCTCTCCTTAGGGAAGTGATCCAAGGAAATGTCACTTTGCTCATTGAAGTACCTGGAGAAAGAATGAAGACATTACTGGAGACTGAATGAGAGGCCCTGGCATTACATTTCAGATCTGTGCTGTGCACGTGACTCTGTGTGTGTGTGTGTGTGTGTGTGTGTGTGTGCGCGTGTACGTGCACGCGTGGGTGCGTGTACCACTTTGTATACATGAGCTATGCCATTAAACCCCCAATTTAAAAGAGATTCAAACTTGCTGCATGACTTCTTTTGTCACCATAGCAACCTCCTACTGCCTAATTGAAAACAATTACTGCACTAAGATGCATTGTCTTGGTTTCAAGTTAGATAAGAGCAGCTCCTTAAACTACTAACCCTTTATTTTACTATCTCAGAGAGATACAGTGTTTTATTTCAGGTTTGTATTTCTATCTCAGAGAGATACAGTGTTTTATTTCAGGTTTGTATTTCTATCTCAGAGAGATACAGTGTTTTATTTCAGGTTTGTATTTCTATCTCAGAGAGATACAGTGTTTTATTTCAGGTCTGTATTTCTATCTCAGAGAGATACAGTGTTTTATTTCAGGTTTGTATTTCTATCTCAGAGAGATACAGTGTTTTATTTCATGTATTTCTATCTCAGAGAGATACAGTGTTTTATTTCAGGTTTGTATTTCTATCTCAGAGAGATACAGTGTTTTATTTCAGGTTTGTATTTCTATCTCAGAGAGATACAGTGTTTTATTTCAGGTCTGTATTTGTGACTGTCTATTCTAGCTACAGACATGCAAAAAAAACCTTGGAGAATATGACTAGAGATTTTCTTCATCATATATCTGCAATCTTAGTAACATACAGCATGTATACACTGTGACAGTTTATAAACTGTTCATGTGAGCGCTAGGGGCACGAGAAGTTGAACTGCCAAGACCTACCCTCACTGCAAAGCAGAGCACAGATTGGAGAATTAACCCAATAAGTACCAGCTGTCCATGCTGTGACCCCAGGGGATATGAGAGTGTGCAGCATGGTAACTGGTAAAGCAGCAAAGCCTTTTCAATGTCAGTAATGAGATGCGGTTTGCAATGAAGTGGTTTAAAAAAAAAAAAAAAAACCTGTACATAAAAGCCAGCTTTATAAGCAAGTGTGGGGAGCGAGCGCTCCTTTATAAGAGCGATCAAAGCTAGAGCTTCACACACAGTGCACTGGAGCAATGGCTCCCCGTCACATCGGGCACTCTGCAGACCCTTCCATACAAGGGGCAGCGTTCATCTGCTCACAACACTGACCAGAACCCAATTAAGCCTTTGCAAGAAGCAACCTTTTCTTTTTGTGATCAAAAGGCTCTGTTGGTGTGGCTCTCACCCAGCCTCGCCCTGCCTGTCCCGGCTTGTGAAATGGTCGGCGATCGCGGGACAGGACAGCTGCTGTGGTTTCACAGAAACCTGTACTCTGTGTGTGTGTGTGTGTGTGTGTGTGTGTGTGTGTCAGTGTGTGCTCTTCTCATCCAAACCACAGAAATATCGTATGTAAATCTAATAGATGTAATGGTGCTGTAGGGAAGCACTGATGCTACACTTTGGGTGGACCGAGTGCTTGCAGATTTGAACTTATCCCTTGTCCAGAAATAAACGACACGAATGTTCAAAAAAAAAATACTTCACTGCAATAACTTCTTAAAAGGCAATTACTCGAGTATCGTCACCCCCAGAATGTAACTAGGACACAGACCCTAATCAGAACCTGACAGAACCTGAGGGCTTTATATATTTATGAAGGCTGATTTGTTACATAGTGGTGTCCCATGTTACATTCGAGATCCGGTTTCCTGCCGACAGGGAGGGAGGGAGGGAGAGGACAGGGAGACTAGAGATCTTGAAAGATGACTGCAGCAGCCTGGATGTAAATGGATAAGTGAACCATCAATAAAAAATGAAAATAAAAAAATTAAAAAAAAAACACAGTAGCGTCCAGAAAATAAACCCAGCAGGAAACTCACTCTAGGTCAGTGGCGCTGTCGATTTTCATGAAGTCTTGCTTGGCTCTGAGCAGAATCTCTGGCTCTAATCTGAGGCAGAGAGAGAGACGGAGGAGAGGAGAGACAGAGAGGGACAGAGAAAGGGTTGCACCACACAGCGAAACAGGCAGGGAGAAAAACACAAGCAAAAAAAAAAAAAAAAAAAAACACAGAACCTGTTAATTTCAGCAAATGAAATTCACACAGTGGCAGCAAAGCATAACCGTTTCATAGCTTCTTTATCTTTGTGTTTCACCCTGATTAACGGCCAGCAGGTGAGGCTTAAAGCCCAGGTGATGCGGCCCCCCACAGCCTCGATTTGGAATCAAGCCAGAGAACAGGTGAAAAAGCTTATCTGGGAAACCCACTTGCACCCTGTTTAAGAATACACTGATGTTCATGTTGGGACTATAGACAACATGCAAGGAAAATATGCAATTACCACAGCGTAAATCCAAAACTAGAGCCATCAGCGCCATGAACAAAACCTGGACTTGCATCTACGGGTTGTTAAATTGTACGTGCGACATACATACGTGAAGACCTTGAGACACTGCGTCTGTCTGATATTGTATACTGCTATACTAGGAGGATTGGTGGTCCAGTGGTCACAGAAAGGGGCTTGTTACCAGGAGGTTCCCAGTTCAATCCCAGCTCAGCCACTGACTCACTGTGTGTGACCCTGAGGAAGTCACTTGACCTCCTTGTGCTCCGTCCTTCGGGTGAGACGCAAAACAAACACGGTCCTATTGGAAGTGACTCTGCAGCAGCAGTTGCGATGTTCACCTCCTAGTCTCGGTCTGCTAAAATGACTAATTAATAATAACATTGCAATCACATGAAGTCCTTTATAAAGCACTTCTTCAGTGGTGTACAGGCGTCAAATGTGTTAAGACTTGCTTGCCACTTCAGATTGGTCTGTGTGATATTGCCTGGTCTGCATTGCTGGGACTTCATTACAAAGTGCCTCTCCTTGTCCATGTGTGATTTCACACCTGCCTGAGAATTCTGAATGCCATCCCTGCTTATTAATATCTGAGGATGCTGTTTGCACGGTGCAGCTCAGTAAGCATTAGCGCAGGGCAGGCTGGCGCGTTTCTCTGTAGCTGCATAGGGGAGAAAGTGAGGTGGCTGCACTTGAGATGGTCTGCTAAGCTTATCAACAGTTTACCACAGTCAAAGCATAGACAAGTTTAATACAGCGGCGTGAAAGCACGGTAAAGCACCGGTAAGCATTGTAAAGAATATGGTAAAGCATTATTAATAAACATGGCAAACCAGGGCAAATGCAAAGAATAACCACGGGCAAATGTGTGAAGCTTCTATGTGAAGTATGCGCTAGATGCGTGTTTGAAGGTAAACAGGGGAGGCTGCATTTCTGTACTTTGTGTGTGTGTGTTTTTTTTTTTTGTTTTTACATCTAATATCTTCCAAGGGAAATTATTCCTAATAATTCTGCATTCTCTAAAACCAGTCTCTGAAAGGCAAGGTGGTAAGAAATGAGCAACTTCTTAAAAACGCTGAGCACCACAGCGGTGCAGCCCAGGCTGCGGAGACAGGATTTTACAGTGCCAGGGGATCCCTGCACAGCATCACAGTTAACGTGCCTACCCTGGGATAAGCATAGTAACTGCTGCTCAAATCAAAGCGCCTTGTCTGAGCGCAGCTCTGGTGACTGCGCTCGCTCTCCTTTCTTACTTCACATCCTGGCTGATCTGTCTCTCCAGACGCTGCCTGCGCTCCTCCAGCTTCTCGATGGGACTGTCCTCCGGAAACTCGTAAGGGGCGCTGCGCATCTCGCTGTCCGCCATCGTGCGCGAGAACAGCTCCTGCACAGACACAGAGTCAATCAGGGGCTCCCCTCCCCTCCCCGTCACCTGCGCTGCCCTGCAGGGGTGAAGAGCTGCAGCTCCTGCACAGACACAGAGTCAATCAGGGGCTCCCCTCCCCTCCCCGTCACCTGCGCTGCCCTGCAGGGTTCAAGAGCTGCAGCTGGGGAGGGATTTGTAATGCTATAGAAAGGTTTGGACCTGTTTTTAATAACTGTGCAAGTATACTGACAGCCCCCAATGACCTCAGTATCCATGCTACCTTATCCAACTATACATCTGCTGATGTTGGGAGTCTTATCTGAGATCAATGTATTTCTATCTCTCCAGCCATCTATAAAACAGATACACAGATATGAAACTTAACATGGTACAATTATACACACAGTGACTGAGGGGGAGCTATTGATATACACACACATATCTCTCTATCTCTCTCTATATACATGCTTTACAAGTGGCGTTTGGTCTCACCTCTGCGATCTCCTTGTACTTCCCGTCCATGGAGGTGCGCAGGTCGATGTGCCTGAGGGACAGGCAGGACCCAGGGAGTGATCTCTGGGAGGTGAGAGGGTATAAACAGGGAGTGCCTCGCTGCTCTGTGGAGAGAGAAACGAAGTGTTCCAGGATATTACCCTCCAAACACGCAGTCCAGCATGGGGAGGTTAGACACGCAGCGCGGCAAAGCAGCGCAGACCAGCCTGTATGCAACACTGACAAGCACAAGAAGAGGCGCTGCTGATGCACAGGGTCTTACACGCTCCATGTGTTTGCATAGCTACCCTATACCTAGACCACAACTGGCTGATATTTTAATACAAAAAATAATAAATAATTCAGCGAGCATTAAACATGTTTAAACACTCTGACAACATCATTTGTTCTTGCACTGTCCCTACCAAAGACAACCGATTGACCGAGCCTCCCCTCTAAAATCGAGATAGCCACATTGTGCAGTTCAGTGAGCGGAGGACAGGACTGCACTAATTTATGAGCAGCCCTGTCGTCTCTCTCTCTCTCTCTCTCAGCTCACAGCCACGTTTCTGAGCTCCAGGTTTCATAACCCCTCCCCTAACCTTCTCCCTTCTCTCTCTCAGCCCCCTCGCACCCGTCTCTGGGGAGATCAAGGTTGCCCACAGTCCAGGGCCACCTACTGAAAATGAATGAAGCGTGTGCTGAAGCCAATATGACAAACAAGGAAAGAAACTCCATGCCCCCCCTCCCCCTCTCCCTCTCATGTACTTTCTGCAACTGACTGAATCATTGTTTGCTGGTCCCCCTCCTCCCCAGCACTGTCAGCTCAAGGGTAACTCAAAACCAGGTGTTCAGTCACGGAGCTAGCAAAACCAAACGCTGCGTCTCCCAATTCCTATATTGCCCAGGTCATTTCATCGGCTGGTCAAGGTGGCCTGAAACGGAAAAGCAACCAGTACTGTGCTTGCCCAGTTCCTGTTTAATTCAGTCCACCCCTCCCAATCTTTCATGTGAAAGGATCAGGAGGTCAATGTGTTCTGCTAGCCTGAGCTCATGTCTGTCTGTTCAGTCAGAGGGAGGCTCAGCCTTCAAGAGGAACCTGCTAGAACGCCTGGGATCAAAGCGCAGTCTGCTTTTGAAAAGATTCCTAAAAAGCAGAGTTTCTGAAGTATGGTGTGCGTCTTTCAATTCTGTCCCCTCTGTCTCTGGTACAGTTCCTACAGCTGCACAGGGGGCAGAAATAGAGGTTGCACACCTTAACAAAATGACACTAGGTAATAACCCTAACAGATAACGATCGAAGCAGAAACATTCGACAAAACAGACTTAATATGATTCCAAACAGTTAAGAAAGGAACTACTCAGAATATGTACAACATAAAAAAGTATCCTTTTAAGGGGGTATTTAAGCCCTCTGCACTGGATTTAAATAACCCCTTGCTTCTACACCACCCTGCAATAAGTTTAACATACCCTCTTATTGCCCCAAAACACTCTGGGTAACCAGTATAGACATCAGCAATATCACCAACTTAAGCAAGGCTTTCCTGAGTGTTTAATTAACAGAGTTAAAATTAGTCTCTAACCATCACTTAGACACATGTTGCCATGACGATGCTTCCTCCCTCTCCTCTCTGAGCCATAGACACTCCTGACTAATCAGCTGATTGGAGAGACGGCGAGCAGGTCCAGTCCCACCCACTCTAGTTCTCCTGGCACAGAGAGCAGGAATTAGAAAGAACCGTGGGCAGCCACATCTGAAACTCAGGAGGCTGCGAGGCAGGCATGCAGGCGGGGTATAATCATCTGCATCTAGACAGACTCTAGTCTCGCGGCAGCAATAGCACAGCCCAGCTGCCAGCAGAGTTCTGCAATGGCAAGGGCTCTGCACTAAAGGGGGCATCGCCTAAACTCTGCGGCCCCTTCGCTGAAGACTTGACAGGTACCGGTGCAATAGGAAAGGTACAACTCTGTCTGGGGCAGCGATTCCACTCTCAGTACAGCACGGCAACTTTGTAGCACTTCCCTTATGTGCAAGCTGCAGTCTGAGATTTTTTGTGGGTTACCTTTCACCCCCTTGAATGACTCAGACATCCCCCTGTAGATTCACCTCCTGTACAGCAGATAGCTGGGGTACCAATAGCTGCTGTTTAGAGAATGAAAGGTGCTTTTTAAAAGCTGCTATGAGGAGAGGGGAGCCGTAATTAAAAAGTAACCAACGGTCACTTGAAACTGTGTCAGGATGAGCTGCTAGTTTAAAAACAGCAAGGTGAACCCTGAAGCGAGAGCCTCGACCTTTACCTCATGCATTAAGCAACTTCACGAGAATCAATAACCAGATTAGTGTTGCAGCGTCAGACAATTCCAGAGTCACTGGATTTATCAGAAGCAGAGGATTCCAGGTGTTGGCGAGTTAAAAGTACATTCAGTAATAATCCATCAAAATACGGCAGCTATTTCACCTCCAAACTTGAGAACTGTTTCATGCGAAGCTGCGTTTCTCTCTGGAATTGCTTTTTTTGTTTTGTTTTGTTTTTTGCACAAGACACGTTTTTATCAAACTGAAGTCATCTGGGTCTTAATGGAGAGCGCATGACGTTTATGAAAAAAATATATATATACAGCAAAGGCCAGCGGAAAATCTCAGTCAGAGAGGAAAAAGAAAGAAAAAAAAACCCTAATTAGGCCACTCTGATTAACGAATTAGCCTCTAGTGTGCGTTCAAACACTTTTCCTTTCAAAAGGTCTTAATTCTCCATTTATTTCTAGTCGGGGACAGCGGGCCGTGTCTCAACAACACTGATTACTGTGGCACTGAATAACACGCCAGGTTCATGCGTGCAAAATTTTACACACAGTACAAAAACACACACAATATTAACAAAATATATATAAAAAAAATACTCAATCTAGATTGAGTATGCTAATATTAAAACTAAGGATTTAAATGTTTGCATTTAAAATCTCAAAATGTCCATCTGCTTTTATTCACAATAGGAGTGCACTCGAAGCACGCTGAAATACTGAAGTTAAAAGGAGATTTTTTTGCATCTTAGGATGGGGATTAACTCTCCTAACAACCGACAGTGCATCACCGCTCACCCACGCAGAAGAACAATTACACAGCCCTGGCATCACGACTTAAACAAGAGGAACGTTTTATTAATAGATGCCCTAAAGAGTTTTGTTTTATCTTTAATTGCTTTGAGCAAGTTGAAAGTACTTCTCATGCATATTTCATTGAGGGAGGGAGGGAGGAAGGGAGCTTTTATGTGGCAATCTACTGTATCGACGCGGTCAGGTCAGGAGATGAAGGGTTTAAAATGACAGATTGCTCTTTATTTCCAAGAGCATGTAATCCTTGCAAGGAGCCTCCAGGGAGTGTGTACAGGGCTGCCTTGCTCCGAGGCTCGCTCAACACCCCAATAACGATGAAGCCCCAGCGCAGCGCTTTCTAAAGGGGAGCTGTGTTTAAATCTTTAAACGGAAATGCAGGGGCGAGGCGCTTGTCGTAGTCAACCAGTGCCATTCCCACACTGCTGTAGAAACACGTTTTCACACGACAACAGAAAAACGCAACTACCTCAGGCTGCATGCTAGGGCGCAATAGTGTTTTTGTTACCAGCAGGGTGTTCAAAAGCTATCAGAGATTTTGTCAGGAGGAGCGCCAAACTCACCAGACTAGGACAAGCCCTGCCCTTCTCTTATCAGTGCAGAACACAGATGTGTAGCACTTGAATACAAAGAGCTGCACAATCACCGATAACACTATAATGGAACGGGCGCCCAAGAGCTGGCTGCACTGGGATTGATCAGATGGGGTCTCCTTGAGCAGGCTGCACTGGGATTGGTCAGTTGGGGTCTCTTCCTCAAGCTGGCTGCACTGGGATTGGTCAGTTGGGGTCTCCTCAAGCTGGCTGCACTGGGATTGGTCAGTTGGGGTCTCTTCCTCAAGCTGGCTGCACTGGGATTGGTCAGTTGGCTCCAGCTGGCTGTACTGGGAGTTACTTAGAAAATAGACTACACTTGCAAGAAGTCGATCCACAAGAAGAGCACTTGCTTACCAATCCATGACAGCTGGTCGCCCCCTTCGTTGGAGAGCCTTCCTGCTTAATCATGCCTTCATACGCTGCAAGATTTGACTGCCCCATGCTTTAAAACATATTCCACTGGGCTTACAGAAGACCTGTTGTTGTTGTTAATCCCTTAGAAACAATGCTGCAATACAGGGGGGATTAGTGTGTGTTTAAAATCGCACATAAACCTCTTTTCTGGGCACAAAAGCTCTCATTCTAGCCCCCAACGCCCCCCCAGTCGCCTTTTTCTCGCAGCAGCATGCATTAGGTACGATTTTAAATGCATCCCCCATAGACCTATGAAACACCACGGCAGCTTACCAGGGAATCTTTTACAGGTATTGTGGGCTGCTAGACTCACAGTAAAACTTTTCATGGTTTAAACTGATGCACGTGCAATGGAAAGCCTATTTTCATGCATGCTGTAAATTCCTGGAGGACAGATTGTGGCCGATCACATTTACCCAATCAATAACGCTGCCTTCCAGCTGGGAAAACTGTCATTACACAGTAAACATGCACGCAGGCATAAGGTGTGGGAGAACACTCTCCTTATCAAACACGTCGTACAGGATACCGGCTGGCCACAGGTAAACCGATATAAGAAAACAGACACAGGGCTTCACTGCACAGCAGATTTCACACCGAGATATATACTTTCCTCTGGGCTGCATCGCAGCTGATAGAAGGCTGGAGAAGGAGAAGGAATCAGACAGCAGCAGCACAGGGAGGCGGGCGGCTCTCTCTCCCTGTGGACCAGCCTCCAGTATGCTTCATGTGCACCGACCCAGGTGAACCCTTCACTTGCCAAGCTGCACTGTTCTAGAATTTCAGTCGCTTGTTTATTATGATGTCACAGCAGCAGATGCTGTAAACAGAACACACGCAACCTCTCTTTGTGCAGCCCACTTCATACTAGAACAGGTCTACTGAAAGGAGTTCAAAACGTACCTGGTTTTACTTGCTTTCTTATACCGATGAAGGGCTCATCAGTACTGTGTGCTGTTTTTATACAAACAATAAGTACTGTATCAATAACATGTCAATAAAACCATTCTCCAGGCAACACAGTTCATCCTGCGTGCAATAGTCGTGCTGCAGTCATGCATTTACATTAAGCAAAGTACATCTCTCTCTCTCTCTCTGTAAAACATATGCAAATTCCTATAAACCTTTCACAACATCCTTCCACATAGACAGCTTGTCATCTGAATAAGGCCACATTCACATTGAACAGCAGAATTCAATGCACCTCTAACCCTAGATACAAATCCATTGAAAGCAACTTCGTTCACAGCACCTCCCAAACCACGAATCCCCAACGAATCACATACAATACAATACTCTATCTGTATATATACATATGAGAGAGAGAGAGAGAGTACAGTGCAGCACGCCTGGCCCTTATACACTGATGGCAATGCTGCTCATCACTCATCTCAGCAGAGCTCAGCTGCAGCCCGGCACACGCTGCAACACAGACCACTCTCTCACACTGCCACCGTTCCACTAGCGCACAGCCTCTGCAAGTGCAACGTCAGCAGAACCCGTCTGCAGGTCTATTGATCAGCCCAAGGCGGATTCAACGAGCCACGCTGAGGAGTCACAGGCTGGAGACAGACAGGAACGGCACAGGCAAGGAGGACCGACAGCTGGCTTGAACAGCGCATTCTATCACCCCCGTCTCACGTCACAGTATGTTACATTTTCACTGCACTGTACCTCTCTGTGTCTCGGAGATTGCGTGATGGGAGCCAGGTCCGGTGTTCTGGTGGACCGCGGGGCACGTCACTCACAAAGGACTGCTTTTTAATTGCTGTAGCGACGGTGGCAGACAGATGTAAAAAAACACAAAAACAAAACAAGAACAGCCAGACAACAGGAGGTGCTGCGTTTCCAAGACCTCCCCCACGCTGTACTGTCTTCAGGGCCGACTGACAGAACACTAGCAAGCAGCAGCCCTCTGCACTGGATTTAAATACCACTGCCAGAGGAGAGGGCCGTACCATTTCCCCACACAGATGCGGGGGTGGCCAGTGATGCAGTGCAGTCTTGCTCAGGTAGCCTCATGATGTTTCTTCCTTGTTTGTCGTATTTAAATGACACTGCACGTTCACACAGTAAGCAGCCTGCTTATCAGAAGGCTTCTCATGGAAACGGGCTCAATTCAGACTGCACAGAGCTCCTCTTCTGTACTTGCAGACGCAGGGGAGGGAACGGAGAGAGCTGTAATTTTCCAGCGCTTCGTTAATCCCGCTGGCTTTCTAGTCTCTACAGCTGGGTTTCAATCTTCTGTATTAAAACGCTCGGGTACAGTTTGACTTGCACTGATAGTCATCTTTATAATTTGCATTCGTGTTCTTACAAGTGCCGTGCCGACTGTCACCTGCTGTTTTCAGCTGCAGTGATTTCTACAGATCGGTCAAGAAATTTGAAAACAGCAGTAAGATCCTCAGAAACAGGTCGCTTTGGGTTATCTGTTTAGGGGAAAATACCACAGTGTTTAGTTTTATTTTATTTCCGTTTACCGTTTAACCCTTTGCTGCCCAACTCTAAACCGTTCCCTTTAAGTCGGTCCCCAGTGGAAGTGCCAAAGGGGACAGGGTGCCCCGTGCCAAGAAGCAATTTACCTGCCAAAGCGCGGGACAGAGTATCCGGACTAGCGAAATCTGCACCCCTATCACAGCAGAATACAGTGTTCACTCCTTCTCTGCCATCCCAGCTCGATGACATCATGGGAAACTCAATCCGACAGTGCTGAAGAGGGGGGGGGGGGTTCATGACAGATCATGTGAGCAAATCGACCTCCCCCATAGTTTAGTGGTAATGGTACAGCCCGAGTCTGTTCTTCTGCCTCTCATTAAAATGTTATCATTAGCATGTCTTGGGGGACTGGCACAAGAGAAGAGATGAACTGTGACACGCACGCACACACACGTGACAGCCTGTCACCGCCAGGGCTCCATCAGTTTCCATTCTCCGTGGAGGGATCTTTTTGTACCCCAGTGAAGAGCGCATGAGCCCCAATACCCCCTCCCAACCCACCACTTCAAGCCCTCACAGGGGCCCCAGCAAAACAGCAATATTCCCTACTCAGCCCCCTTCAGCGCTGCACCAGAAAGCAGGAGAGGGGGTGAACAGGGAAGCGGACACATCAATCGCTCCTACACTTTCTCCTGCAATGTTTACACAGAGGGGAATTACCAGTCATGCTCACAGGTAGGTAGTTAGAAAGGAAGGTTACATATAGTACAAAGAAAATGAAGCTCATTTTTAATAACAGCGGCTTAGGGATACTGTTTCCACAGCAGCGGCTGGCGTCATCTGAGATAAACAGTTCTCACCTCACCGAAGACTGACTCGCTAATACAAACCCAGGTTCTCTGAGCTGTCTTTGCTTGGAAGACCTTTAAACTCACACACATTACCCCTCTGTGACCACCTCATTAGCCATTAGCTAAAAACAGCCTCTCTGATATTATTTAGCCTGGTCTGACACCCATGCTGCTTTGATCCCAGGAGATCATTGGTGACACACTGCAGTAATGCCCTGGAGTTTCTCCTCTGGGGGTCTGGGTTCAAATCCGACAGGTCGCAAGCAAAAGGGCCCAATCGGATCCATGTAAAGAAAGTATCCCAGCTCACCCCTAGCAGGTTCACACTGGCACAGCATATGCCACCCCTCCCATGTGGAAACACACCCAAAAAAAAAAATTGTTGCTTTTTTCATTCCCCAGCAAAACATTTTGAGCAGCTCCTGTGAGAGTGACCTTGGCGTTTGTCCCCAGCTGTCTCGGGGAGCTCCTGTTATTGTTCTGGGACTGACTCCATGCAGTGCACAGAGCCCCATACTTAATGGATCTGTTTGGATGGCTTGGCTCGAGTCAACAAGCTAGCTGCATGCTTGTGCAATACTGAGCGCCCCTCATGTGCCCTGCACTTCAACTAGACACCTCTTAGGTAACCTGAGAGTAGCACAAGACCTTTTTAAAGCAGCCGTGCGTGATCCGGTATCTCTCGGTGCAATTGTCACTTAGCAGAAAGGGTTTTGTATGTCCCAGATCGCGTCTGTCCTCCGCTGGTTTGCAACACCATGCACTGACAGCATTGTCTGTAAAAGACACGTTGCCCGTTTGGCATTATGAAGAAGTTTGCCAGGACCTGCATCCTCAGCATACAAAACAGCATTTCATAACATGTGCCTGCGTGCAGCTCTGTCAAAACACAGTCAAGAAGAACCTTCATAAACTCCCAGCCATCAGATAAACGACTCGTTATTGCAGCGGTCACCATGTCCTACATTTACACCCCAACCCCCCCCCCCCCATAACCAGGAAATCAGGCTATTACAAATCTCTCCAAGTGACCTGGAATCGCCCGCTCTCCCACTCCTCACAAAACGGCTGAGAAAAGCATAGCCCGGGGCTTTGTGGATCATTTCAAGTGCTGCCGTTCTTTATGTTGGAGAGATCCATTCAAAGGCATGGGGGGTTAGCCAGGAAGGGCCAGTCAGGGGATCAGGGGCAAGCATTTCAGGTACGGGAGGGCAAATTTCAAAACACTGATTTGACAGCCTTTTGTAACAGTGGCTGTTTTTACACTGTTTTGAAAGCGTTGAAAGTCCTTGCATATGATGTGGGTACAAAAGAGAGCATTTACTGTACAGTGTGATAATTCAGAGTTCACAGTTCAACTCTACAGCACGTGCATCACACAGTCAGGTAGAGTAACACAGCCCTCTGAAAACAAACTCCCGACAACGAACCACGTCCAGTCAAAGATGCAGCACAAAATACTTCCTCAGCAGCAGCGGTAATTAACATCGCTGTTATTACCATACATTCACAGCTTCAAACACTCCAGAGTCTACAGCACTAAAACAGACCGATGTATAGATGTATTATTAGAATGCTATTGGTGTTGTAAATGCACACTTTTGGTGCTAAATCAAATTCGTTCACACACACACACATGCATGCACTATCATGCATTACCACAATACCTCTATCCTCTTGCCTCCCTTTGTTATAAATATACGCTCTGTGAAAATGAAAACAAGCCCCTTGATTCAGAGTCAGTATTGGACTGGTCGTGTCAGCATCGATCCCCCTGCGTTCACCAGCGCAGGCTGCAAAGCACTCAACACCCTCCGTCTAATTTATCACCTGTTTATAGGGCAGGCTTTCTCAGGCATCCCATAATCCAGGACAGACAGGGCCCCACATCCAGCGCCAGGGAACCTGATCCCACGCCCGTGAGGATACCAGGCAGCGGGGCGCACGGGGGTTCATCTCTCTCCTGAGAGGAATTGCAGCTGCAGTTACAGGGATACTGGCTCAGTCGCTCAATCTAGGGTTCAGGTTTTCATTAAAATCAGGGCAACCCCTGACTCTACAAGAGCCTGTGTTCGGACAGTGTCTGGTTACAGCGCCCCCGTCACCCAGGCGCTGCCGAGCGCTTTTAACCGTTAGTAAGAGCAGTATTTTTAGAAAGCCTGTATTTCTTTTTCCATCTTTGCAAAGTGGTTAATCCCTGTGTTTTTCTCAGCCTGTTTCAAAGCCCAGCACAGCTGCTGTAACTCACACAAGCACGGTTTATCCCTGGGCGCCCTCTGCTGTACTAAAGAAGAATTGCTTCTTTTATTTTCTTCTAGAAACAATACCTAATACAAATATCCATGATGTAATACGCATTCTAGTACTAATTAAAGTTAACTACAGGGCACATCCAATACAAATCTGAGAAACAGCCAAGGTTGTTATACTAGCAATGCTTCTAAAACTTTCTTTATTGTGTTTACTTGGTTTGAAGCTGATAAAGAGCTATAAAGAACCTTTAGCAAGCCAGGTCCTGGTAAACTGATTCCTCCAAACCAACAGCTACGAGTTCATGGCGAGGTGGGCTCTGTACTTTAACACACAGAGCACACTGAATTACTGCTGCGCTGTGCTGTCGTGATGTTGCTCGATCAGTCTGCAGGGACACGGTTTCAAGGCAAATACAGACACAGTGGCCCCACACCCACAGTGGAAATAACATTTCTAATGTGTGTAGCTCTGACTGCTTTAACCCTTAGGATCCATACCATACCAACTTCACTTATATAGCGTCTGTCTAAAAAAAAATATAAATATATATAATATATATATATATATATAGCAAAGCCAAGAGAGCTACAGACTGCTCGCTAGCGAAGAGATCAGATTTAAAATACTGATCAACTCGGCTCTCTGGATCGAAAATGGCATCGAGTTCTTGGAATTACCGAGAGGCATCATTTACAGGGAGTAACTAACTCCCACAGACAGGCAGAAGCAGGACTAGCCTTGTAAGGGAGGGGCTGTGTTTTGAAATCAGTGCGCTGCTTCACAGGAAACCAATGCAGTGACCCGAAAACTGGGGCAGCAACTAGACTCAGAGTGTGGAAGTGTTCCTGCCGAGGCAGCTTGCATCAGCTGCAACCTGTCCAAGGAGGAGGCATCAGGGAGACCAGCAGGCAAGGAGCTACAATGACCTACCCCAGAGGTCCTTCACCTACTGGCCCTCTCCTGCAGCATCCATAGCAGTGCTATAGCAGCATTGTGGACCTGGTTAAAATTGAGAACCAGCCATCTGTGGCAAGAGCTGCCAACATTACTAATGTGACAAGAGGGTGTTTTGTGAAGTACTGTCACTGCACATGATCCTAAACCACAAATCAATCACATTATCCCCAGCGTGGGATTCAGACCAGCAATAAGCTGGTACTGCATCAGACTGGGTTATAGAACGATAGAGTTGTGTAACTGACCTCTCCCCTGGGGCAGAGCCACACGAAGAGAGACCTGCATGGCACACACTTGTTCAGGGGTTACAGCGAAACACAGAGAGCAAGGACAGGAGCACTGACAAACGCACGACTTCACTCCTGCCTTCACACGAACACCAGACTGCAGGGTGTATGTGGCTCCAGCGCGCAAGAAAGACCTCCTATCAGACAGCAACAACACAGCACTGCATTTGCAACGCGGAGGTCATGATGCATCACACATCAGGACAGGCAGGTGGCAATACATTAGGAATCACGGTACAGGTTAGGGACCCCACGGCAAGTAATAAAATCAAATGATCCGGAATTAATGGTCTGCTTGGTAAAAACACATCTTCAAAAGGGAGACAGGTCGATCGTATATATCATACACACCCGCTATAAATCACATGCATCAGTCAGGACCCGCTTACAGACTACAAGCTGCTGTGCACTGCTTTCGCTCATGCACTTCTAGTAGAGTCTAATACACTGTGCAAAGAAAGGGACATGCATCACCTCTACACCAAGACCGATTCCTGGCAGCAGCAGAGAAGACAAGACGCTGCGTGCATTTAAAATCAGGGCCAGCAACTGCAGCTAATTTGTAAACATGAGCAGCTTCCTTCAGACTCACAGTGGATCTGGCACAGCAATGAATGAGCCCTCCCAGCTTTCAACCAGGGTCACACAACATGAGCAGAGACCGCACTGCTGTACTGAAAACACACGCAAAAAAAAAAAAAAAAAAAAAAAGACATAACAGAAAAGGACGGTTTGTTTTAATGTGCCTTTACTTTAACAGCAGGCTGTGATTCTGACAGCGCAGTGCATGACAGATCCAAATAGTAAAAGAACAGGTTACAGAAACACTCGACTGTAATTCAAAGGCAAACGCGAATCCGGCGTTGGTTCGGGTCCCGCTGAACCCAGTTTTGCTCACCTGCTCTCGCCCCCACAATGCCAGTGCCTGGGTTGGTGCTGCCCAGCGGTTTCATTCAAACGAACGGAGTGTATAGGTATTAATTCCACACTCACCAGGGGAGGCTGTGTTCTGCAGGCTGGCCCTCTTCCTGAACGGAGCCTTGGCTTTCTGCTTGACAGGAATCGGGCTGGATGACATTTTTCTATGGCTTTCTCTGCTGCTGCTGCTGCTGCCTGACGACGATGACTCAGAACTGCAGAAAGCACAGCGGGCAATGGAGTAAAGGGAGACAGCAGCTCTGCTCGTAACACGGCTTCCGAAAGGAGTCTGACTGCAGGAAGAGCTCAGCACACTGACATGGCCCCTGCTGGTGGTGGAGGAGAAGCCCCTGCAACTGCTTGCGACGAGGGGGAAGCTCCTCCCTTCCTTCCCCAGGTTAACGATTAAGCAAAGCGGGGGAGGGCTGCAGGGCCACCCTAGGCTTCCCCTTACCGCACCAGGCCCCAGCCTGTTTGGTTTCCCTGGCAACCACGGGAACAGCCTCCCGGGAGCAGCCAGGACTCGGGCCACAACAGCAGCTGTCATTTTTGTTACTGTTCGCAAAGCAAGCAAAGAATAAAAGACACGAGCAAAAGAAAGCCAAACAGCAACGAGAAGAAGAACAAAAAGTTTAAGAAAGAAGAAAACAAAGCAGGGGCTGCAAAGAGAAGCAAGTGAAACTGCTACAGCGAGACAGCGCCTCCTCTTCTATCGGAAACTTTCTAGAAAGGGGGGGCACTCAGTAGAGGGGACTGATGTCATATTCCGTGCCCGGCATTTTTGCTTATAAATAAACTGCCCTGCTGATCCGAAACAGCATTCCGCGCAGGGGCTGACCGCTTCTTGCAGTTTTGTGGCACACGTAGGCTGCATTTGTCCGCGGGGCAATAGCTGGTGGTCCGTGGGAAAACTTGGAAACAGACAGATACCACTGTACTACCCCAGACAGCTAGCTATATAACAGTTAGTTATAATCTTAAGTAGCGATAGGTGTGTGTTTGCTGACCATTTTTAAAAACAGAGCTGACACATTTAAAGAAATCAGAATGTGTTCATGTAGCCCAGTCCTGTGCTGGGGGGACTTTTCTATAGAGCTCTTCTTGGAAAGAGGCTGTGCGTCAGTCAGCAGGTCTGCCCCCCGCCTCCCTGCTTTATAACCTCCTGCTATTGGCTCCCGTGCTGCCTGTCTGAGTGGCAGGAGGACAAAGGAAGCTGAATCCACAATGCAGAAAGCTGAACCGTGATCACGTGCTTCACCCTTCCAGTGCCACTCTGAGCTGGGATTCTGTGCAGTGCCAGATTCCCCTCTCCTGTACCCAACTCTGAGCTGGGATTCTGCAGTATTCCCCTCTCCTGTACCCCACTCTGAGCTGGGATTCTGTGCAGTACCATTCCCCTCTCCTGTACCCCACTCTGAGCTGGGATTCATGCAGTGCCAGATTCCCCTCTCCTGTACCCCACTCTGAGCTGGGATTCTGTGCAGTGCCAGATTCCCCTCTCCTGTACCCAACTCTGAGCTGGGATTCTGTGCAGTACCAGGGAATTCCCCTCTCCTGTACCCCACGCTAACACTGTTTTGGCGAGTATAATGGCACTGTTGTTATTCAAGAGTTGTTTTTCTTCATTTAAAAAAAAATTACTTTGAAGAGGCGTTTGATCACGTCTTTAGTGCCCCAAACAGCAGTGGGTGACTCAGCTGTCAGACTGCAGGTACGTCACCTTCCTTCCCCCAAACTCTAATTCAGTGCAAGGATAGAGAACAAACATTGCAGTGACACCCAACAAGAAGCTTCTGAGCTGAAGCCGGCACTCCCTCTTGTGGTCAAAAGCCCAAAATGCAGCTGCTCAGTAAAACAGCCATGAATCTTGAATCGAGCAGTCGCTGAAGAGACTGCACATTCCTGCCTGCATTACTCGGACAATCTGTTCTGGTAAGAACAGGAAACCCCATAAACAAGGTGGCTGACAGCAAGCAAAAAGCTGCAATATGCATGCAAACACCCTTATAAAACTTTACCACTGTACAATTGCTTTAATATCATGCAGGCTTTCTGCCAGGGACAGGACTACAGTATCCAATGGCGTACATCTAAAAGCTCTCCATGCATTCAAATGGATGTATATAGAACAGCTTTATAATATGCCACTGGAAAGAGACTAGCACATGCACCCGAATGGAATTGAAGACTTCATATATCAACGGCAATACACCAGATCTAAGGGTTCATCTTACTGCAGTAAAAGGACGTCAGCATTGGGAGGAATTAATGTGGTTTAAAGTTATGCAAATTGTGTTATGCTATTATAATATTTACCAGCAGTAATCATTACACTGCATTACAGATTACAGGCTTGCTTCAATTCAAACATATAAACAGCCTTCAGAAATACCAGTAAAAATCTTAAAGCGTCCAGCCTTACTCACACTCAGAGATAAAATGTAATTGATGGAGAGTAATCCCTTTACCTGGATCTCTCTATCTCTCTCTCTCTCTCTCTCTCTCTCTCTCTCTCAATTTCCTTTTTTTATCCAGCCTGTCAAGCCTGTTTAATAATATTGCAATTACCAAGAGGCCAGCATCGTCTGATCTCAAAGTACAAACTGGTTTACAGGGAGGAAGCAACTTCCACAGACAGGCAGAACCGGGACTAGCCTTGTAAGGGAGGGGCTGTGTTTTGAAATCAGTGCGCTGCTTCACAGGAAACCAATACAGTGACCTGAAAACTGGGGCAGCAAATAGACTCAGAGTGTGGAAGTGTTCCTGCCGAGGCAGCTTGCATCAGCTGCAACCTGTCCAAGGAGGAGGCATCAGGGAGACCAGCAGACAAGGAGCTACAATGATCTACACTTGCCGTGACCAAGGCGCTGATGAAGAGAATGTGAACGAGAGGCTTTGGGTGAAACAAGTCACAGGAATCGAGCTGTGAGAAATTCTGCTTCTCAGACTGTTATCATGAGTCAGCTTCAGGAAGCCAGGATGCAAAGACGCAATAAAGCATTCAAAAACAAAGCTTTCCAAAGATTTCAGTAAAGTGACCTGTGGAAGTAAGGTGCGCGTGGAAAATGGATGGGCCTCAGAGGCACCTGCACTGTACTGCCAGCAGAGGTCACTACAGAGCAGGACGCCAATGTATTCCAAAAACACAACAGTGAAGTGCCATACAGAATACATGACCTTACAACAGCTTTGTAAAGGTGCAACCTTGCACCTTTTATATGGTTACAGAACCCCTAAGGGCTGGTCCTATTACACAAAGGTGTGCGCTACAATGCTTTTCCACTGAGGTTCTGCAGTTGCATAATGCACAGAAAGATACAGATTATATATATATATATATATATATATATATATATATATATATATAATATATATATATATATATTCACTTTGTAAATCTTAGTATTGGTCCATAACACATGTATTAATGAATGATGTGTTACATTATGTTAATTTATTGTAATTAAATGAGGAGCCAGCTGGCTGGGGAGCTAACTGTTTTTACTGGCCACACTTCCAAATGATGCAATACTAAAAACCAGAAAAACGATGTCAAAAAAAATTTAAAAAAAAAAAAACACAAACAACATTTTCAAAATGAATCAAACTTCCGTCAGGTAAAGAAAGACTCTGAAATCGACTTGAAAAAGTTCTTTATTTGTTGTTGTTTTTTTTTTTTGTTTTTTTTTAAATCCTGTTAAACGCATGTCACGTTTCACAATAATAATAATAACGGCACTTACCTGCCATTGCAGAAGGTCTTCGTTTTTATTTTCTAAATGTTCTGGGCGATTGTTTTGCAAACCCCCTCGTTTTTCTCTAGGCAGTCTGCTTGAAACACTGCGTCGCTGATCCAGACCCGTGCTCAGGGCTTTGCTCTCCGCTCCTGCAAACCCCGGCTCGCTTCTCTCCGACACTCAGCCTGTTTCACTTTCTTCATCTCTTTTGTGTATTGTGACGCTGGCTGATGTCATCAAAGCTCCAGCAGTTCGCAGAAGTTTATCAGAGTTTAAAGGCGCAGTTACGTTTTACGAAGGACAACATAAACAAATAAATACATGCATGCATTTAAATCGAATACCATATTATTATATATCAGTAAATTATACAAATATTAGTAGTGAGTTAACAAACTCTTTTTTTTTGGCGGATCGCCAACTAAGGGTGTGTGTGTGTGTGTGTATGGGGGTGTGTGTGTTCCTGTACCGGTTCTATGAGAGCCGCTGTGCCCATACTGCAGTGTTTCCCAGTGCAAATAACAAAAACACTGCAGTCACACGCAGCCCGGTGCGGTTCTATAATTATTATTTTTTTGCTTTTGTTTTGCTTCCTGCATTTGAGAAACCATGTGATTTGGTGACCTTTTTACACTGCCGACCCTGCCCACTTCCATACTTTACCTCGAAGCCACAGAACTAGGAACCAATCAAAACGATTCATCACTCGGCCTAAAGTGAATAGAAATGTTTCCTCAGAAGGCACGCTGGACCGACTCCTGCTGCCCACTTCCTGTTTCAATACAGTGCAGCCTTTATACCATCTGCTGGCTGAGCCACGTCCTTCCCAGCTTTACCTGAGACCTCACTGGTAATCCCATCAGCGGCTCAAGAGACTCACAGCAAGCCTGTGCATGTGGGCATCGCGCCAGCCCATCCGACTGTCCCTAATGAGATTGAGCTGGGAGGGGGTGCAGAAGCAGCCCTGATCAGCTAGCTGTGTTCCACTTGGAAGCGGTTAGGGATTTTGTGCTTCTGTTACCTGTCACAATGAATTAGCCCAGCCTTCCACTGCAAGTGACTTGATGTTAAATCTTCCTTGCAGGGGTCACCGTGCAGGCTGATCTCAAAGGGGCAGTGTTCCTCTCACAGCAGACCACGCAACACCGTTGCAAGTTAATGGCTGGCCCCCTGGCGGACCTGGAAATGCGCTTTTAATTGTAATACACTACGTCGCTCTAATGCAGCTTCGGGTCAACCTTCAATACAGCTGCAGTCTTTGACATCGCATTGCGAGACTACGATTCTTGAGAAGTCTGTCTCAAAATACCACTGCCTGACAAGCAACCCCTCTGCAGAATGTCCATTCCATCCCCAAGCCAGTGTACTTGAACTGAAACCGTTATACTGTTGCAAATCCTTTCTCGAGGAGGGGGACAGCGTGCTCCCAGGCCCCAATGCCGAGCTCTTTGATTGAATGGCTTGCGATAATAGCTTATTAGGTAAAAGCTATCCGGATATATAGAGGCGCTATTTAGGTGCCGGGGTGTTTTCTGAACCCCAACACTTGCGACTGTACCCTCAAACTATTCACAAGTCGCCGAGGCGAATCGTGTTCATGCTTTTTGATTACAGATCAGTGCATGAAGTCCATTTCTGCTTCTGCTCACTCTACCTAATACCAGGTATTGTGTGAACTCCCGGTTCCTCTCGCCACAGCATAAAGAACAGTGTCAGATTACACGGTGTGATCAGAGCAGCGAGCAAACACCTACTGCTGTGCAAACTGCACCTTCCCGAGCCCACGCCTTTGCGCACAGGCACGGCTGCTTTCTCTAATCCTGGCCTGTCCTTCGAGGACTAATTGGATTTCCTTGGTTCATATGGGAAGATCAAAACCTCCCCAATCCGCAACTAAGAAATTGGGTTAACGGGAGGGAATTAGGGTGGAGAGGAGAGGAGCCTAGACAGAGGGAAATACGTTCCTGATGCTCCAGTCTTTGAGAAGCAGCCTTCGTGTTTAGACCTCTTCGGTCCTCCAGAGCCCAGCCACCCCCAATCTCACCTCAGCGCTCCCAATCCAACTGCTGACACCCTGCTGCGACCTGCCTTGTGTTAAATTCTCCATCTTCTTCTCATTATTTCTATTATCATTTTCCCTCTGCTAGGGGGTCCCGAAAGCCTTCAACATTTCCTACCTATCGGATCTTGAGTTGGAGGAGGAAGCCGACGAGCTTGACATGGGAAGCGGGGCGAGCGCCGAAGACAAGGAGCTGGCCAAGCGCTCCAAGGATCTGGAGAAGAGGCTCAAGGAGGACGCTGACAAAGAAGCCAAGACTGTGAAGCTGCTGCTGCTGGGTAAGCAAGCACCGGGAGGGGTGGGCACGCTCCCTCAGCATTACAGGGGAGGCGGCCAGTGGCTCTCAGGCTGTCCTTTACAACTGATAACGCTGGAATTCAGCAGTCGGGAGGGGAGGGGTGGATTAATGGTGCAAATGATACTCCACCAGGCTGTCCATGAGCCTTGTCTTTCTGTCAGTGTGGGTGGTTTCTCAGCATTATCGCAATTCCATGAATTGAAAGGTGAGTTTTCACAGTGCCAGCATTGCAGCTTGTCAGGTCGCGCCACTGAGACACGACGGCTCTTTAGCAGTTCCGCAGCTTGTGAAGTTGCTTTCGCAGATCTCTTTGTGTTATTTGGTGTACAGCAGGCTTGCCCCGTTTCAGATCTCAGAGATATCAGTTTGATCTTGGCTCAGATAAATCAACAGATAGCCGCTAAGTGCATTAAAGCCTTTATAAGCGATCTCAGCGCAGCTGGCATGAGGCGGCTTTTCAGCCTACAGTGGCTCTGCACAAACCGACTGGCACGGCTCTGATCTATCAAGCAGGGGGCAGGTGCAAACACAGCCATACAAACCACGGGTTCTCTTAACCGTTTCAGAAATACAGCGAACTAAATTCGGAAAGCAAGTGCAAATGAAAAGCGCGCGGTTCCAGAGAGGACCGAAACGCTACACGACGCGTCTTTGCTGCAGGATTTCATATTTATCCAGGCTAGTTTTAAACCGCTGAAAGGATTTCACCTCTCTCACTGTCCTGCATTGTCATTTGAAACTGTGAAATGCCAGATGAAACGTTTTCATGGTTTAATGTTGTCTGCTGGTAGCTTGCCAGTACTGTAAGGAAATCCCGATTTTTAAAGCACATTTGCTTCATGTTGCAGTGCAGAATGATTCTTAACCTGCTATGCATTGGTAAATGGCACTTCAGCTTTATCCATTGCTCTGACTGCATCTGCAAAAGATTTTTAATTGTTCGTAATGCCAACTCAGGAGTTATGTACAGAACTTTTTAAAGGGCTGACTCATCAATCGAATTCAATTCAACAAACATACATACAAAACTGTGCTGAACCTAACTATTGAACAACACACAAGCTAGAATCTTCCATGGCTCAACACTAATGAGCATTCATTAAATTAACGAGCTCAGATTGTGACATCTGAAAAAAAAGGTGACATTTTAAATTCTGTGACATTTTAATCCCACTGTCCCGGCAGGATGAATCCATTCAGCCACAAGGGCTGGGTTTGATATTTCCAGTGCGCCTGGTTCTGAGTGTGCTTGCTTTTATCTCTGTTATGTTGAACACAAGCAAAGACTTTTCACATCCTTCTAAACCCAGATTACAGAACTGCATCCAAGATTAAACTGGTTTCTTGAGTGGCTTTATCTGTTCGAGATTACAAAACAGGCGTGGCTGCTATTTGTGTGTATTTTTAAATAGGAAGATCGCTCAGGGTTGCCAAAACCCGTTTGATGCGTCGCTGACAGTTTCATAAAAGATGTTCAAGCAGGCTCTTGCTTATGGCTCATAGTCCCTAACAGGCTCTGTGTGTGCGTGAGGCTGTCCCGAAAAAGCCCTGCTAGGATTTGCCAGGCGTTATCCTCTCCTCCTGTCAGTTCTGTTCGCTGTAATCGCCTTTCTTCCGACTCAATCAGTTGGGATTATCGACTGCGGCTCGGCTCCTGAGGACAGTGGCAGTGTGCTAAAACGAACCGAGCCCTCGCTATCTGGACCCAAGCGGATCGAACCCGTTCAATACAGAACTGCAGGGCAATCTCGCCCTGGCTGAGTGGCGGAGACTCAGGGGTTCTGAAGAGGAATGAAAAAAAAAAAAGCACGTGTGGTACAAGGAGTAAATATCGGGTCAATATTTACGAGTGCCCAGTCCTCCCCAGATGATCTGCAGTGGCAATGCTGTCGCGCTGCACTGAGACACGATGGCTAGCCGCGGCAGGTGCCACATTTCCCACAGTCTTTGTGCACACTGAGTAAAGCCAGTCAATAATCGGACTAAAAGTGCACACGCTGTTGGACTGTTAGCCCTCTGCGTCCTTACAGTATAGTCTTGTGTATATTATTATTGTTATGTCATCATGAAATCATAGATTCATACACTCTAAATAAAAAAAAATGCTGTTTTATCAAAACCCTACAGCTATTCAGAGCTCCATATATGTGGTGCGCCTTTAGTTTGAGAAATAACAGGAATTCGAGACTTGCAATGCATTTTCCAATTTACCGCAGTGCACGCTGTTTCCGCTAGGGGTCGCCTCTTCTAGTTCTGTTTGTGCATCTTCCCTGCTTTAGAAAAATACCTTACAGGCAAGTTTGTCTGGGTAAAACCCTAATATATTTCTTACAAATACCCCCCTTAGGTGACTGCAGGCATCATTTCCACACAGACCCTGTCTCCACGGTGTGATCAGCCCAATGCAATCTACCATGTAGGCTCTAACAAGCACTGTAATGTAAACTAATGAACGACAAACAGTACGCAAGAAATAGAATAAAACAGGGCAATCCAGCCTCACTTCATTGCTCTTAACAGTCATATCACCCCAGTATATCTGTGGGCTCAGCGAGTCACGTGACCTTTGAATCACCTGCCAATGCCACAGCATGCTGTGTTTGCTATCAATGCAGTAAGATGCATGCATCGTTTCATTTGCAGGTAAACAGAATTATAAATCTACAAGCGCAGGGCTTTTTTTTTTTTTGCTGTTTATCTAAAATAAACGTTGGAGGGCTCTTGTGATTCCAGATGAAAGACGAGGATAAAGATTCGTTTTTGGCTCTTCTGAAAGTCTGTTTTTGTGAGATACTGCCTGTGAAATAGCCTGCTGTCTAAACCCTCGCTGACCTCAGCCCCCCCTTGCTGGGGACCGGTTAGGTAAGATCACATTTGTGCTACCAAGCTAGTGAATCCTGGAGGGAGGCAGGATAAGGTGAATTCCTTCCAGATGATTTCCTCCCTGAGGAGCAGTGAGCCCCGAGGCCAACGCAGCTCTCCCTGCGAGTGCCTGGCCAAGATGAACAACTCGACACAGCTGGGCTTCGAATCAGCAAGCCCCTGATCACATGACTCACCCTGTCAGTGAACTTACTGGATAACCCTGGCTGGGAAGAAGGGTTTGTAAACAGAGGTTTTGTGATGGCATTGCAAAAATAATCCATGAGCGGCCGAGTTGTTTATGGATGTGACTTTTAGAAAGCCATTATTATTATTATTATTATTATTATTATTATTTTAATTAAACGTGTTTTGCTTGGAATGTGTTCATCCGGAGGATATTGTTTTGTTTCCACGGTGATTCCGCAGGTTCACAGCATGTATGAAATGACAAGTTCAGTGAAACACACATCTGCTTTCATTTGAGGACCTGGAAATGTGCAAGGAGGACAATAGTATGGAAGCAGTCTTTTTTCTCAAGCTATCCTCCCCAAGAGAATAGGGTGCAATTAACAGCAGGTTAAAGGAATCAGGCTGTGCACTGCATGCTGTTCTTTTACATGAGCTCTAAGAGGCTTGTAATGCTGTCTAACTCTGAGCACAGTCCTGCAGGATTTTGCTATTGAATGACATCACAATGCCTTGACATCATTGCGTGACGTCACCGCACCATGCTGATGCAAGTAGTGGAAGGAAGCATCATCCTGATACTGCAGCGACATCATAGCCTAGAACCCTGTCTTTACACCTTGCAGCAGAAAATAAAACTAACAAGGACCGTTGATAAAGATAAGTGAAGGTCTCAGGCACTGGATGCAGCGTTGGCATTTCTACTGTTTTCTGCAGAATCACTTTTTATTTAATTCAACAGACCTTGAAAACCCTTCTGTAAATGAATGAAGGCTCTGCGATGGAGTGCGTTGTTTAGGGTATATCCTCCTGTAAGAGGTGCCTGGATGCTGGAGATTCAGAGTTAATGATCTGTCGGCTGTAAGCCTCTTCAGAAGCAGGGGTGGCGATTGAGGTGTGGATTATTAAGGACTCTCAGCTGATTAGCCAGTCAGCATTAGCAGATTTAGCACAGGGGATGAAGAGGTTTACAGTGCATATAACCCAAAGTGTATCGGACAATGGAATCCATTCAAAGGGAAAGGGAATTGGCAATTGATTTTAAAAAGGAATTGAAATTGAAAACCAGGATTTGACTCCCAACTATGATTGCATGATTGATATATATATATGTAAGGCTCCCCCTTTATAACTCTGCAGGCAGCAGCTATAGTTAAGAGACTGTGATGTTTGCGTTCCTCTTGTAACTCGCCCGACTCTCACTCTGTTTCAGGGGCTGGTGAGTCGGGGAAAAGCACTATTGTCAAGCAGATGAAGTAAGTGAAAAAAAAAGAAAAAGTCTAGGTGGCATTTTAGCTGATGAATGTCCAGAACAGCCTGCTTACATGTTATTTATTTCCCCAAATTGTTCAATCAGAATAAACCTGTGCAGAAGAGTACACACAGGGGTCGTGATTGTGTACTTCGTTGCAATGACAACGATGCACCACTAGATGTCAGCTGATTCAAAGCCTGCCAGCAGAGTGCTTGAAGGGACTGTGTTGCTGAAAGGGTTGGGCACTAAACTTCCTCAGTGATGCTCAGTGTATCGCCACCCCTGCCAGCTCTGCTAGTGAAGGGGCTCCTTCAGACTGACGGGCATCCAGCTCTTCAGAGTTAAAGGAACTCGGAGAGACGGCAAATGTGATGCAACACTTCTGATGAGAACCACAACAAGATTGTGGGATGAGAAAAGGGCCATTGAGGCTTGTCCCAGCTTAGCAAACCACTCTCCCCTCTGAGGGGTTAATTTACTGTTCATGTGATGGCATGGAAGTGGCTGGAAATGACTTAGTTACTGCAGGGCGTGGCGGAGCAGTTCAGTGCACACTCTGAGTGGCGTCTTGTTGGTTTCTTTGCTCGGCTTTGCTCCTCCCACAGAATTATCCATCAAGACGGCTTCTCGAAAGAAGAGTGTCTGATGTTCAAGACGATCATCTACGGAAACATCCTGCAGTCCATCCTGGCTATCGTCCGGGCCATGCAGACCCTGGGAATCAACTACGGGGACCCCTCTAAAGCGGTCAGTCTCCACGGCAACGAGGCCTAGTCAGGAGGAAAGTGAAACAAAGTGACGTCCCATTTTGAGACGCAAGCGAGCGAATGGTTCTTTAACGTGGTTGAAGCGTCTCAGAGTCTTCTTTTAATATTTAAAGGGTTGGTTTGCGTTGAGTAAACTTCCGTTTCCCTGGGCACAAAAAAAAATTAATCGTTCATTCATGCAAAAAATGTATTTCAAGACGATGTATAGTAGCGAAATCTGGAAGCCCAGCCTATAGGCTCTGTTTAAAGACTGCTACAGGGAACCTGACATTCCTAACTAATGTGGACCAAATTGATTTGGCTGGCTAATGGAATTGTGAAATGGCTCAAACATTGGCACTCTCTCTCTTTCTCCCTCTCTCCCCTCTCTCTGTCTCTCTCCCTCAGGATGACGGGCGCACGTTGAATAACCTGGCAGACTCCATTGAGGAGGGCACCATGCCCCCAGAGCTGGTGAAAGTCATTCTGAGTCTGTGGGGAGACATGGGGATCCAGGCGTGTTTCGAAAGGGCTGCAGAATACCAGCTCAATGACTCTGCCGCTTAGTAAGTACTTCCCAGTGGAAATACCACCAAGCATTTATATACTTTGGCTCAACAATAGCCGCTACTAATACCCCCTCCCCCCTCCCTCCAGCTACCTCAACCAGTTAGACAGAATCACAAAACCAGACTACCTCCCCAATGAGCAGGACGTCCTGCGATCAAGAGTCAAGACCACGGGTATCATCGAAGAGCAGTTCTCCTACAAGGATGTGCACTTCAGGTGAGGAAAGCATGGTCGCTAGCACCAGCACAGACTGTTACAGATCAGCATTAACACAGGGCTCGGTTCAACTGCCGTGGAGCTGGGGAGATGTGCTTTAACAAAATACAAATTCAAGCCTTCTCCTAGCTAAGAGTAGATTGCTCATCATAGTGACAGTCAGGCTTCATGAAGGAAGATTCCTGTGCGGCTGCAGCGGTGAGAGATGTAAACAAACTGGACTGCCAAGCAGGTTAGGCTTCTTGTGTCTTCAGAAGTCATGGCTGGGTAGCATACAGAGGTAACAGCGCCGGGTTGCCGGGCAGATCAGTCTCACCGTTTGCAGTTCTCTTGTAGAATGTTTGACGTGGGAGGGCAGAGGTCAGAGCGCAAGAAATGGATCCACTGTTTCGAAGGGGTGACCTGCATCATCTTCTGTGGAGCTCTCAGCGCCTACGACATGGTCTTGGTAGAGGATGATGAAGTGGTAGGTACGCAAGCGCCACCTGCAGTTAGGAGGGCGTTACTGCACCCTCGAAGCTGCTTCACTCCAGAGAGGGACGTTGTTACTCTCTTAACAGTTTTATTTCCCTGCCTGTTGATTTGTTCCAGGCAGGCGGCAGTGTGTCGCTAATGCAAAAGCCATGTACAGACCCAGTGCTTAACCATAGTGCTAGCCATGCCGCCAGCAAGACCACGCTATCAATTAGTGGAGTGAAACACACTAGGGTTTGGTTAGGGATGGAAATACAACTCCTATTGCATAGCAGTTATACCCATTCCAGGTTTTACTACGAGCTTGTTTAGTGTATATGTAACTAGCTCAGGCATGTCTTAGCAAACTCATGGTAAAGCCAGGAATGGATCAAATTGTTTTGCAATGGGAGTCTTATTCTAATCTGTGGGGTTTTTGGTATGATATCACTTAATTACTGGCTAACCTTTTTTTCAGGTTCATCCTTGTGTTTCTGCTCATTAGAAATAACTGCCAGTACCCAATTCCACATCCCGGTCCGCTGTACCTAATTCACAGGCTGGTTAGTTCAAAGACACGTTTCAAAGAAACGTCTTGCACTTGACCATCGTGATCACGTGACGTTGCAAGACAAGCCTCTGGCACCACAGACAGGCGTCGTGTTAACAGCTGCTGAAGTGCACTGTGTTATTGTTACGCACGCCTGAAAGGTCACTTCTGATCTTGCAAGCAGGAATGATCAAATGTTGCTTGAATATGATTCCTGCTGCATGCTGGGATATAGACAGCTTGAGACTCCAGAGAACTCCCACCCCTTTAAGAAAAGCTGTAGAGCCTTTGACAGATGAAGGCCACCAGGTGGCAGCATAATCAGCATTGTGTTAGCTTTAAAGTTGCTGTGTTGGTTGCAATACCTCCATTTAAAACTGCACTAAAGGGATCGCCCCCAAAAGATGATTGCATGCAAACGGAATGGCAAACATCCACCTGCAGGGAGTCAGTGTTTAATCCCATGCCGGGGCTGCGCCTCTCGCCGCTCGTCTTCACTCTGACCCCCCTGCCTTTGTCTCTCCTCCAGAACCGCATGCACGAGAGTCTGCATCTGTTCAACAGCATCTGCAACCACAAGTTCTTCGCAGCCACCTCCATCGTGCTCTTCCTCAACAAGAAGGATCTGTTCGAGGACAAGATCAAGAAAACCCATCTCAGCATCTGCTTCCCCGACTACGACGGTAACTCCTCCTTCTTCCACGGCAGATGGGACGTTCCTCAAACGCTTTACTGGTCTAAGGGACAGCTGCCTCCACATGGCCCAGGCACACTAGCAGTGTATCTGACAGTGTAGACTAGAACAGGTGTGGGTCTATCAGAGCCACCTATAACCGTGCTTGTCACTTTGCCTTGAGGTTTTTGTTTATAGGATATCTCTCCCTGTGGTTTTCCCACCCAAGGTCCCAACACATATGACGACGCCAGTACCTACATCAAGAACCAGTTCCTGGACCTGAACCTGCGGAAAGGCATCAAGGAAATCTACTCCCACCTGACCTGTGCCACGGACACGGAGAACGTCAACATCGTGTTCAACGCCGTGACAGACATCATCATCAAAGAAAACCTCAAGGATTGTGGTCTCTTCTAGACACCACGTGTAAGGTCAGTACCTTAGCCAGTGCTGAGGCAGTGGAATATTCCACTGTTATCTTTGGCCACCGAGTTGATATTCCTCCCCTTCTTTGCTAACAATCCCTGTTGGTGTAAATAACCTACTTGTTTTACAAATGAGGAGCATGCTTCTTTGCAAATTTGTAACACCCTTTTCATGTAGCTTTAACACAACATGCACACAGTAAGAGGACGCCAATTTACATGTGCAGTGCTTTCTGTTAAAAGAAAGGAGAATTTTGACATACCGGCTGTACTACCATGTAAATATCCCTGGGATCTGAAGCAACGCTGTAAGTGCTGTGTTTTCAGTCCTATAGACAAATGCATGTTATGCAGGTGGATGGTAATTAAACGTTGCTCATGCCTCCCAGTAGAAACCCCCCTCCCGTCCTCCCCTCGACTGCTCTGCATTAACTATGTGGATATATTTTCCCCCTTTAAACAGACATGTATAGAATTGTGGATTTTGTAAATAAAAATTCATTTTTAAAAAAACATGACACACAATAAAGGAAATGATGTATTTGGTCTTACTTCTTTAAAAGATTGGTGTTTCCTTCACTATCTGAATACTCCATGACCAACCCGTTTTAAAAACGCCATTGTCAATGAAGTGAACGGCAGTCAGGTGGCTTCGACGTGTGTCAGGCGCGCATTCTTTAAAGTTAGTGGACAGGGCCTTGGTCGAATCCAGTTTGCAGTTGAACTGTCAAACGAATCCCTCCGGCAACATGCAGCTATGAAAGTAATCAATTCCCCCTGCAGCAGAGCGCAAACCTGTCTTTGATTAGACCTGCGTGCTTCTGCAGCGTGTTTCCAGCGCCGGGCTCAAACGGCCGCATGCAGAGGGTCATGAGGTGTATCTGCTTCATCCCAGACTCGTGTGTGCGAGTGTGCTGTGCTTTTTAAACACTGTGGACCTGCTCCATCATTTAGCTTTCAGCCATGGCTCTAGCATTCCAGGTAACATGGTTCAAACCCGTCTCCCAGCTCTTGTGTGTAGCGTTCTCAGGACCCCCTGCAGCTGACAGTACCCTGGGTACTGCTGAGGTACCTATAAGAGGTGCCCTACTTTCAGACATCTGTCAAAGCCAAGGTCCAGTCTGCGAGGGTGGGAACACTTCCCCCTGTTAATTATACTGTTCTAACCAGCCTTATTTTAGTATCTGTTATTTAGAGATTTGAGGAAACTCTCCCACTCAAAAGTAGGTTTGCTGCATTGAACTAGCATTACATTCCTCATCTGCGTGTGTAGATCTTACCTGTACGTATAATTATAAAATGACACGTGCAACTCAAAAATCAAGCCCTTTTTTTTGGGCCGTAAATACAATCTTCATTGTTTTTTCCCCTCCCCAGAGCTGTCCTGTACCTGACTGATTGACCTTCCTTACCAACAGCTGAACTGTCTGTCTGGGACAACAAACATTTTGGGGCATCCTGGTAATGCACCAGCTACTGCAGTAACAGATTGGACGACTGCAAACCCTCCCTTCCTCCATTTAGGGACCACGCCCTAAGGAAACAACAAACTGTGGTCAATGAATAAAATAATTGAAAAGTGAAACTAAAATGCATAAACAAAATCATGTAGCTTTTTAACGCAACATGCACACAGTAAGAGGACGCTAAATTACACGTGCAGTGCTTTCCGTTAAAAGAAAGGAGAATTTTGACATACCGGCGGTACTACCATGTAAATATCCCTGGGATTTGAAGCAACGCTGTAAGTGCTGTGCTTTCAGTCCTATAGACCATCTACAAATGCATGTTATGCAGGTGGATGGTAATTAAACGTTGCTCATGCCTCCCAGTAGAAACCCCCCTCCCGTCCTCCCCTCGACTGCTCTGCAGCATGTTAACGGCACTGGGCTGAGATTCCTGAAGCGCACTGGCTACTGGTACAAGCTTCAATTAAAATGTTTCTTTGATTTAAGCCAGGGTACTTCAAAGTTTAATATTTGAAAAGAAATAAAGAAAAGAAAGGATACATTTTCCCCCTTTAAACAGACAGGATTTTGTAAATAAAAATAGTGTGAAACTGTATTTTTAAAAAAACACAAGAGTTAGATAAAGCTTTTTTTTTTAGTCAGCTCAGTGTACGTCTGTAGCTTCTGTTTTCTGGCTTTGGCGTAATCAAATTACAATGACACACAATAAAGGAAATGCATGATATACACTATTTGGTCTTACTTCTTTAAAAGAACATTTGTTATTTTGTAAGGAGTGTTTTGTAATAAAGTTAGATAAAACCACGTCTTCTGTGTCGATGTCTTTCGTGTTTGAAAGACTGCTCGTCAAGCAATGGCAGCATTGTATTACTAATGTTGAATACAGGATCTCTTGTGGTCTTGGTTGCCCAGTGGAGCAAACGCTGAGATAGCGAGTCAATTCCTGGTGAACAGCTGCTTGTGCAATGAGGGCTAAGCAAGCAGTGGCGCCACGGCCTTTCCTGCACCCGCAGTCTAAAAACCACTCACAAGACTGACAGCCGAGATAAAAAAAAAAACACCTTAGAACAGGCACTGCTGGGGTTAACGGAATTCTAGTGAACATCTGATTCTGCAAAGCAGCAAAGATGTACCAAGCAGCTGTCGAAACACACTTCAGAACTACACTACGTAGAAATGAGGGTGTGCTCTTAAATGAAGGCATTATTTAATGCAGCCCTTTCTGATGAAGTAATGGGACACTCCCTGGTGAATGATTGTTCATTGTGCACAGGGTGCAGTTACCCTGCTCAGGGGGGGAAACCAGTACTGCCCCCTGAAGTCAGGTACCACCCCACACTCGCAACAGAAACCTACTTCTGCTTTTTCCTTCGTTTCCTTTAGCAGTTACAGCATACCCTCAACAAGTCAGGGCTGTAACCGGAAACACATTTCAACATAAAACCGCTGCAAGCAAGCAGCTGAGCCCAGGGTTTAGGCTGTGGCAGGCTGTGTTGCCAGCTCCATAAAATATAAAATATAAACACACTGGTCCATTTAGACTCGACGCCGTTCCTCAAACACACCGTGAACCAGCCACTCAATCACAGTATACACCCAACAAATTAATTCTAAATTAAACAGTGAAACTGCTGCAAGGAAGCAAGGCAGAATAAATGTTCCATGAATCTGCTGCATTAACAGAAAAGAGCGATCGTACGCTTCAGGGCTTAAAGGACACATGTCTGCCTTGCCGAGTGAATACAGGGTACACAGGAAATGACTGCGCTGTGATACTGGCTTTTATAAAGCTGCGAGTCACACTGTAGAGTCCCTTTACACTGCATCATCTATACTGCAAATTAATTATATCATTACCTTCTGAGGGGTGACACTTCAGAATAACCTTGCAGTGATTATTAGAATTATCTGTTTAAAAAGACAGATAATTACCTCCAGGACATGGGCTGAAACCTGACCAGGGAACCAAGTGAATTCAATTCGGGGGGGGGGGGGGTCTCGGCACCACTGAAGCAATTAAAAAAAAAAAAAAAAAAAATCTAGACAATATCCATCAGATTTGCCCTTCGAATAGACGTGTGATGTTTCAGTTAATGCATCCCATTGATTGTAAGGAGTAGATTTTTAAATTGCGCTCAGGAAACCCCAATCTGTTCATGATCTACGCAGCATGCCTCATTTAAAAGAAAACGTAGCACTTGATCGTGCCCAGAGTATTTCTACATAAAACACGACCACAGCTTGTACACAAATCTGTAAGCTTCGCAGGGTTGAGACAGAAAGTGCACACCAAAAAAGACATCAGATATGAAATAAAAAAAAGAAATGCTTTTACCACAGAAATGATAATGCAGGAAATTCAAACATACATCATCCCTCTACGGATTTTACAGTATATTGAACGAAGACTCCCCACCACACACAGATCTACACCAGAGTGACCAATCCCAGGCCAGGAGGAGGGCCATTCTCTCCAGGTTTAAAATAATCCACTAGAGTAGCTGCCTGGAGGGTTACTTGGGTCTAAACCCTGTAGAACGTGGTTAAGGGAGAGACTTGGGCTGTAAGGAGCCACATTCCAACCCTGGAACCTGATAATTAACCACATCAGATCATTAGCAACAGGAACGAAGCCCCAAAAGAACACCTCGTTCCAGGAAGATTCAAACCCTTCAGCAGTGGAAACTGATGGCTCATCCTCAGACAGCTTCATTTCAAATCCACTTGCATCAGACCCGTACACTATCAAAAGGGTTATTTAAAGAGCTTGGGGTCTGTGTGTGTATCTCTGCTGGGGAAGAGAACAGAAACATCTTGGAATAACTTGCAGTGTTTAGATAAAATACAAAACGACAGAAACAAACAGAGAAGAAAAACACCACCTAAACAAACACACAGCACGCTTAGGCCTAATATCAGCCAATTTCTGTAAACCAAATAAAACGCCAGCACACACAGGAGCCCGTCATCACCATTTAATATTGCCAAGATTAACACAAAGCCTGTACAAATTGTCATAGGCAGAATACCACATGTATTCAAATTCAAAGGAATGCACACAAAAAGAAATTAAAGTGGCGAACGTTAGTTCATAACAATGGCATCAGTTATTTGGCAGCACATTCCACAAGGTGAAGGCATGCTGTAGAAGCACAGAGGGGCAGGAGAATGTAAAACACTTGTTACAAAATGTAAGATTATATATATAAAAAAAAAAACAATATGGACTTCTGATTACTTTTCATTACAAATCAGTCTGTGCTGAAATTATCTAATAACAAGATAAAATAAAGCTGGAGGCAGGGAGGGGATGAAAACCCCACTGTTACACCTGAATGAGAAAAGATTATGCATGTCAAAAAACAACAACTGCATATATTAATCATTTAATGTGACTGAATATACATCCCTTATACTGCAGTGCAAGTTTTATAACACTACACTGTCTTCACACTGCTGGCAGATACAAGACGACCGCACTGACAGTACTGGCTTCACTGTCCTGTGAAGAACACAACTGTTAAAAGCAAGTTAAAACGAAATGATTCATTAATTGCAGTTTGTGAATACTCAATCCTTTTTTTATTCCCTTCATTCCCATGCAAATCCCTTAGACCAAGAGGAAAGCATCTCACAGGAGAGAAAAAAAAAACATATCAAACAACATCTTAGAAAGACACGTACTGCATCAAACTGTAATACAATCACATCGTTACAGCAACATCTGAAGGGTGCCTCATTGCATGAATACCTTTACAATAAAACGTCACCCAGTCCTGCATTTTTTAATAGAAATGTGTACAGTTCTTACAAATTATGGCTACACAATTGTGGTCCCCTTATTTTCTTACTGAACAGGTCTGGCAACATAAAACATCCTTCTTCATGATGTCCATTTGTAACGAGCCTTGTTGAAAGCAGCAGCACAAGGTAACAGCATGCCCCCTGTTACAGCATAATAAAACTTAACACATCTCGGTAAGTGTGCATAGTAAAAAGTGCTTACCCAGGGAGAGAGATATTAAACTTGGCAGAGAAGACCTTAAATCTAAACCTGGATCAATTAGGACATCTACTAAATTAAAGCTTCTAAAAAGACGATGGTGACTCGATAACCAGGTTTTAAAATTCCCGTCGCTTCGCTAATCATGCTGCTAAACTGTTTATATGTGGCACTGTGTCTCGTTCACCCCCCCAGTCCTCCGAGAAAAAAGGATTAGCAAATCACTGCTGAATTTCAGAGCGAGTTTACATTATTTACAGAGTTTCACCTTGTCTGCTTAACAGCATCAATTACAGTTTTCCAAAATAATAAAAAAAAAAAAAAATTCAGAATGCAGATTCGGCGCTGAAGAATACAAGGATGCTGCATGCAGCACAGCAACACTTTCCATTTGGTCCTTTTCTACAAACCTGCCACCAATCAGTTCAGACAGGAACAGATCTGCAGCCTGTGATCAGGAGTCACTCTAAAAGAACGACCTACAAGAGAAAAGGAAAAACGTCTTCCAGAAACCGAAGAGAACTTTGAGTCTAAAAGATTTCAGGATGCGTGTTTTGAAGCTGGACAGAACAGTGTGTTTTTCCAGCATAATTCAATTTATTACTTGTTCCCTACGCGGTTTGGTTTTGTATAAAATGTTGAGAGAGGCAGGGCAACCAACAACAAAGGAGTAAGACTCAATATTTCCTCCAGTACCTTCCCCGAACTGAACCGAATGAAGAAAATCTACTGCACAACAACCGTGAATCGTCTCACCTGCAAGTTCTTTGAAAACGCTCAGTAAAGTCCACATTCTTTCAAGTTGTTTTTGATGATGACGTCAGTCACGGCATCAAACACAAACTGCACGTTTTTTGTGTCTGTGGCGCAGGTGAAATGAGTGTAGATCTCCTTTGTGTCCTTTCGCCTGTTGAGGTCTTCAAATTGGCACTGGATATATGCAGCCGCTTCTTCATAAGTGCTGGAACCTAGGAAAAAAACATTTGACAGTTCAAATCAACATGCCAACACCCCCCCACCCCCCCCTCCGACACACATGAACTATTTTTCCGTAGAGTCCTCTGCACACATCCAGCATTTCACAGTACAAACCACACCTGCATATTCGGGGTAGCAGATGGTAAGGGAGCTTCTCGTGATCTTCTCCTCAAAGAGGTCCTTCTTGTTTAGAAAGAGGATTATTGACGTATCTGTAAACCACTTGTTATTGCAGATGCTGTCAAACAGCTTCATGCTCTCGTGCATGCGATTCTGCATGGAGAAACGAAAAGGAAGTCACAACATTTAAATAAACAAAATGAGACACAAACATTACCAAATGCAAGGCAACCCATAAACAACTTGAAAACCTGCCATTTTAGAATGGGGTGGGGGGGTCATATTAATCTCTGTTGAATTAAAGCACAATTTCAATCTGTTCTAAATTATTACTCACCATTTCTTCATCCTCTGCAAGAACAAGGTCGTAGTCACTGAGTGCCACGCAGAATATAATGGCCGTGACGCCTTCAAAGCAATGGATCCACTTCTTCCGCTCGGACCGCTGCCCACCAACGTCAAACATCCTGAAAGAGAAATGAACGATACAGGACGTAAGCTGGCACAGCAACTGCGTTACTGTAATAAATACCATCCTTGTTTAAAAACATTTTTAGCACTGGCGCCCCTTTTGAGTTTTGATACCAAGCGTATTGTATTTTAATACTTGTAAACCGAGTGTTTAAACCCCTCCTCTGGTTAAGAATAAAACAAACCAATGTTTTTTTTTTTTTTTTTTTGAATCTGCCCATTGCAAATTCTCAGTTTAGCAACTAAGCAATGTTTGTGCAAAGGATACATGTACACTGCCTATCCCATCATTTAAATAAGCAAATAATGACCAGGTTTAACATGGCCTACAATGTTTAAAAAAAAAAGCTGTGAACTTATTTTAGTTAAAATCTCGACAGTTTAATGAGCAGTTTCCAGAGTTTCCACTGAGCTATGAAATGTTAATTTTATGCAGCTGGTTTTCTCAGTTGACGAGAGTGTTAATTAACGCATCATCACTTCTAACTAGAAATATAAACACACAAACACGCGGGTCCAAGTTCCTTCAGGAGACACACGCAATACTTTGAAACAGTGGCAATAGGTGCCAGTCTATCACATGACCTGCTAATCACACTTGGTTCTATGAAAGCTGCAAGGCTTATGGGGGATACAAAAATAAGTAATGCAACAATGCATGCTGTTGACACAATTTATTCCAAATTAGACCAATTTAGCAGCGAAAGATTTTTTTTACAGTCCAATTATTACTCACTTATTTCAGAGCTACAGCAAACATGCCTCACGATTTTAATGCATGGATCCATTAACATGTCACCTGGGTCCAGTTATGCTTACAGTCACATTCACTGTACATGCGTGTGTGCGTGTGTGTGCGCGTGCAATTATAGATCTTTAACTGAGACACAGTCAAGAGTCTAAGGACTTACTTGAAGTACAGGTCCTTGAAAGTGAAGTGAGTCTCAACTATGCCTGTGGTCTTCACCCTGGTTCGGAGCACATCTTGCTGGGTTGGGATGTAACTGGTTTCGGATATTCTATCCAAGTCATTGAGATAACTAAAAAAATTAAAAGAGAAAGAAAACATTTAGACACTAGATAAGGATACAGGATAAGCACAATATAAAAGCCAAACTAATAATAATAATAGCTAATAATAATAATAATAATAATAATAATAATAAAAATGCACACGGCAGCCCTATGGCCAGTATGGAAACACAAGACATGTAGCTTTTTTTCCTTGGATTAAGTATATAGGACATAACCACTTTATCAGATCACTAAGGGAACAGCAGTCAGCAAACAGTTGCCACATATACTGAAGCCTTTTTGTATTCTGGCTTGCACTGATCTGACGTCTTTCTTGGAGAGAGACGGGACGGGACGGGGGGGAGAACAGGCAGAGAAATCTTTCCTGAAATGTTTATATATATAAAAAAGTATATTAAAAATCCTCCACTATAAAAATGAGACAGCGATCACTTACCCAACAGTCGGGTTATTAAGAACACAGTTTAAAGGAGGCGGCTGGAAATATAACTGACCGAGCGTGCAGATTTAAAAACACCAACATCATTACATTAGCAACAAACAGAACATCTGCAAAAACTGAAAAGCAACTCAAGGTGGAAAGGAGAGAAAGATCAGGTTCAGTTTTAAAAAATAAGCTGTATTGATCGGAGTGGAGCAGAACAGAGAACACCACAGTTCTGCTTATCTCTTCCCTCACTCATTGTTTATTTAGAAGCTGCCTATCTTGAGGCCCGTCATAAATTCTCTATTTCCACAATAAAGGAATTCGTCCTTCACACGATAGTAAAATCTAGAACCATGTCCCTTCCCTCTCAAAAAGCACTGGATCTCATGACTGCATTAAACACTAATGCACACCTACATTCAGAATAGGACGAGGAGTTTCTGAACACCCATGCTATTAAGCGTTCAACCAGTTTCCTGGGTAACCAGCATCTCCTTTGTCTGCTCAAGTACCTCAGGGGATAGCACGACATGTTTTGTGAGATAGACAGACCGATCAGGGTTAGATCAGGGAACACAACAGCCTAGGTGCTTCTATTTATTCACTTACCACACCACAAACATGGCCTCCAATCTTAAAAAGAGCTGAATAGCGTGTAGATTTGAGAAGCATCGAACTGAGGCTCCGAGAAATCAGAGCCGTGCTTTTGCTACAGCTACTGTAGTCACTGCTAATATTGCAAAAGCAATCGCGTGAGAAAACACCACACTATCAAGTTTCCGAAACCCTTTCTGTACACTAGCAAACCTTTTCTGTACTCTGAAGTGTCTCCTGGTTAAGTAACACTAGGAGTTGACAGCCAGGAGCCAAGTATTTTAAAAGCAAATCCTAGCCCTCAAGTCATTTTGATTTTCATTTTGCTTGCTTGCTCTGGGGTTGTTGAAAATGCAAAGTGGACAGCCTGTTCTAGAGGTCACAGTTATACTCACCTTAACATTGAAACAAACATCAATCTCTTAGCTCAACACCACTAGGGTAGATCCGTGGGCCAGGAACCCTACACTATACCCCCCTCGACAGAAACAGTACTGCTCCTGTGCGGCACGGCTCATTCACAGAGAAAAACAAGCCCATTGTCGAATACCCTTTGCACTGTGTACCCACTGAAGTGGAGTGGAAGCCTCGCACTACACAAAGAGTTAAACACACTACAGGCTGCCGACTGGAGTGAGCCGATCTGTATCTGCTGATAAGTTGATAATGTTGCCGCAAATATAATTGTGCAGTCTGCTGTTATTGCCTGAAGTGCAAGGAGCCTGCCATTTCCTTAACCTTGATCAGGGATACACTTTGCAGCTTACTAGCTGTACAGACTTCCCATACATGCATGCAAGGGCTTACACCTTAACTCCAAGAAAAAAAAAAAAAAGACTTCTGTGAGAGCAATTGTAATAGTTTTTCTCTAACAATTCATCCTCAACTAGAAAGTACATTTTGGAAAAAAAAAGATGAGTGCAAGGTAAAAACAAAGGGCTGGATTGAAAGCACAGGCTTTATAAACCACAGGTCTAGCGCTATGCATCAGTTTTATAGCAACCCTCAAACCCTTTAACACGCAGCTACATGAAATACCACTGCAAGATAAAAAAGCCTGGCTTCGTGCCCGTGGGTGCGCTGGAAAAAAAAACAAACATGCAGCCTTTTCTTTCCGATGACATTTTTACTCTATTTATATCTAGGCCTGTATTTAACCCATTCTGCAGATTCACTTATAATCTGTTCAGATTTAAAAATGGTCAAGAATAAATGAAACCTTTCTGGGAACAAAAACACAACTCTCTACTGGTAATGTATAAAAATCATGAACGACTGACAATGGGAGAGCTTTTACTTCTGGAACAAAGGCACTCATAAAACAGGTGATTTTAGTATGCATACAGAAAACAACGCTGATAGAAACTATATATACACACATATACATATATATTTTTTTGCTGTAAATCATGTGTTGGTTTCCATGCCACACTATTAACCCCAAAGCATCAGATTTGAATGCATCTTTTCCAGTAAAAAGAGGCTAACCATAATTTACAGGTTGTCAAAGCAACCACGAGCAGCAATTTAAGCTGAGTAAAAATAATCCTGTTACGTGGTTAATGACATCACTGCTCTTTGAAACAGAGATTCAAATAAAAGCACATTTAGGAATACATCCACTCAATTTTCCTGTTGTAATTCTCTCTCTACTTGTCATTCAACAGCTTGAATGTAAAACTCCTATTGGACCTATTAGGCAATAACTACGATACACACCAAGATGCAGGTGTGGCCCCGACCCTCAACCTGAACCCATTCACAACCCACCATGTATCCTAAGGGGCAACCTTGTTGTTTTTTTGCAAATGAGCAATGAAAGCGGTGACACACAATGAAAGAAACGAGAGTAAGCGGGGAAGCAGTTCCTTACTAAGATGCAGAGTCGTTGAGCTGGTATTCTCTGGATCTGTTAAAACAGGCCTGGACTCCCTCATCCTGCCATAGCCTCTTTATTACACCAGCCAGTTCAGCACTCATAACCCCTTCCTCAGCAGTGCCTGCCAGCGCAAACAACTGCCGGGCATCGTCCTGCAATAAGAACACACACGGGTTAGAGAAACATGCCGACGGCAGAGTGAAGAGAAGCTCCTCCGTCCTGCACACAAAGGCATAACGCACGCAGGACAACCCATGTTCCTGCAATCATCAAGCAAGAGTGTGCGCAAAACCCTGCAACGGCCAGCAAACTTAACAATGAAAACACTTTGTGCACGTCATCTCAACCCGCCCGTTTACAATACAGAGACAACAGGCAAGAGTTCTCAATCTGTAAACAGAACGAGATGTCAGATCCTTACTCTTTCAATAGCTTTGGGGTGTCGAGGTAGAGATGATCAAAAGATCAGTAACCTATTACCAAATGAACCCCCCACCTCCCACCCCCAAAAAAACACATCACAGCTTGCAATCAATAAGATATGCAAACAGCAGCCTGACCCAGATCAAGGGTGCTGAAGGAAATCAACATCTTTGCAGCACACACACTTATTTGCTGAAAAACATGCCCTAACATAATAACCTAGCGAGGGCTGCGTTGCAGGGGAAGCTCCGTTTACGTGGAACAGAAAGTTCATATCGGAAGAACTCAGCTTGCCGTGCTGCCCCAGTTACATAAGTCTACGGCCAGAAACGCTGCCATTCTATTACCTAAATCTCAATTTTAAAACTGTTCCCCATTATGCTGTAAATACCTGAAGTCTACAACTCAGAAAAATGACTTTCAGCCACTGAAAAGAGAGTAGTGGCTAACTACGGGGATACAAATAATTGTAGTATACTTACCGCTCGTGTCGGGTCTCCGAAGTCTACCTTCAGCCTTCCCATGGCTCTGATTATTGCAATAATAGACTGGATTGTGTTGCTGTATACAACTACTTTGTACTGCTTACATTCCTCCTCTGAATATCCATCTTCATGAATAATTCTGAGGAACAAAAGACCCAATCAGAAAACCCACGAAACATTCAAGGGTTCAAATCACATGCCACTGGGATTTCCCCTCACTGGGAGTGTGGTAGGATTTAACAGTGCAAAACTTGAACATGTGTTTTTGCTAAATGGGGATTATAAAGCTAAGCACTGATTATAAAACTACTTATTTTGCACTGAACACTAGGGGAATATCTTGCAACAGGGATAACCAAAAGCCTTTGTGTGAAGATACAAAAAGCTTTTGAATTGCAAGTGTGCCGTACAGAGCAGAGCCGTGACTCACTTCATCTGCTTCACGATGGTACTTTTCCCAGACTCTCCAGCACCTGTAATAAACAAAAGAAAAATTTAATTCTTACCAAAGCAGTAATGACATTACAGTGCCGCAGAGACCAGAAGCAAACGCTACATCAAACTGGATATAATACTGACACATATAACCAATACGTCAGATATAACCAAGTCACATTCAGAATTGTTTCGGTCAATGCCTTTCAGTGCCACAGTCACAAAGTAATTTCCAAAGCGTTTGTCTATTTGACCTAGGCAAGTCAGAAAGTAATTTAATTAGGGCTGCAATGAAGGGTACATTTTGACCTTCGAGGGTTCGAACCGTCGCTGGTACTAATTTGCATAATTCACTGGTGATGTCACCATAGCTACTCGTTTATATTTGATTGACAATCCTATTTTACAGGTAACCCATATAAACAGAACAAACCATTTTCACTTGTAGTTTAAACATATGTTATATAGAACAGTAATCATGTTTTTATAATTTAACTACACACTGTATGTACACGTTAGTGATGCTGATTGATAGATCAGACAGTAAGCTTGCATTGCATTAGCACCTTATTGCAGCCAATCAAAAGAACTGCAGTGGACTCGGGCAAAACAAAGCTTTATTTAACAGTCACCATTCCATGCAGGTTATCAGTCACATTTTACTGCTGCTAAAATGAATAATAATAATATTAAATATTATTATATTATGAACTCACGCATGTCCAGTGACCCTGGAGATTATTTACTAATGTCATCACACTGAGGTTTCTAACTGTCTACGTGCAGTTTAACTTTTCATATTCAAATTGAAACAGTCAAAATAAAGAATTTAAAAAATGTTAAAGCTCTGATTCGATTCTACTCCTGCTCTGAAGCAAGATCGGAAAAGGCTCTGATCTCAAACTGAGCCCCGAGTCTTAGTACAACCCAACCCATCACAGGATCAAGACCAGGAGTGCAGTCCTTCAGTACAAGCGGCCTCAGGACTTCACTCAAAATACACTGCGGCAGATTGCTCCTCAGCTGCCAACTAATTCTCTCCTGAAGGAGAATGATCCATCTGCAGTCCACAGAGCCTGGGCAAATGTTTCCTGGCAAAACAGTACAGTTTTCCCAGCGAGATACACAACGAAGAGGCAAAGCCTCCAAGACGCCCCACCAGGTATCTGACCTTGACCGCAAGGACACTAAACAAATCCATCAGGACTGCGATACCTGCTGCGTTTACAAGGCGGCAGACTGGTGCTGAGCAGGCAATTAAAAAATATACACTGCAAGAGCAAGCGAGCACAGGAGCGAGCACGGGAGGAAGGAGAGCGAAGAGCAGGAGCGAGCACGGGAGGAAGGAGAGCGAAGAGCAGGAGCGAGCACGGGAGGAAAGAGAGCGAAGAGCAGGAGCGAGCACGGGAGGAAAGAGAGCGAAGAGAAGGAGCGAGCACGGGAGGAAAGAGAGAAGAGAAGGAGCAAGCACGGGAGGAAAGAGAGCGAAGAGCAGGAGCGAGCACGGGAGGAAGGAGAGCGAAGAAGGAGCAAGCACGGGAGAAAGAGAGCGAAGAGAAGAGAGCACGGGAGGAAGGAGAGCGAAAGAATCAAGTAGCAGACGTCGCGAAGTCGAAGCAGCCTGGGAAGAAGGAGAGCGAAGAGAAGGAGCGAGTACGCCCTCTCTGTCTGATGTTCCTCTTAGGAAGAGAAGGCAGAACAAAACGGCCAGCAGAGGATGAGCAGAGAGAGACTACAAGGAGCACGGGAGGAGGCAAAAGGAGAGCGAAGAGCAGGAGCGAGCACGGGAGGAAAGAGAGCGAAGAGCACGGGAGGAAAGGAGCGAGCACGGGAGGAAGGAGAGCGAAGAGCAGGAGCGAGCACGGGAGGAAGGAGAGCGAAGAGCAGGAGCGAGCACGGGAGGAAGGAGAGCGAAGAGCAGGAGCGAGCACGGGAGGAAAGAGAGGAGAGAAGCAAGCACGGGAGGAAGGAGAGAAGAGAAGGAGCGAGCACGGGAGGAAGGAGAGCGAAGAGCAGGAGCGAGCACGGGAGGAAGGAGAGCGAAGAGCAGGAGCGAGCACGGGAGGAAGGAGAGCGAAGAGCAGGAGCGAGCACGGGAGGAAGGAGAGCGAAGAGGAGGAAGAAGAGAGAAGGAGCGAGCACGGGAGGAAGGAGCGAAGCACGGGAGGAAGGAGAGCGGGAGGAAGGAGAGCGAAGAGCAGGAGCGAGCACGGGAGGAAGGAGAGGAAGGAGAGCGAAGAGAAGGAGCGAGTACGGGAGGAAGGAGAAGGCAGAACAAAATGGCCAGCAGAGGATGAGGGAGAGACAGAATACAAGGAGACACAAAGGATTGGAGATAGGAAGGAGCAGTAATGATGACCTGATGAACAGAGCGATAGGCAAAACCAAGAAGCCCCACCCCAGCCAAAAAAGATTGGTACACAGATTATAATGCAGACTGCTGACTGGTCGTGTTACTGAGATCAAACAAACCCAAGCTAAAATCGTACTGCGGAAACTCCCTTTGAAAACTAGTCACTAAAAAGTCCCTTAACAGAACTGGAAGCTGCAACATGATTCTAAGCATATCAAAGCATGCTGCTTGGGTTTATCCATGGTAGGGTAATGGCTGCTGGACACTTCTACTTGTAAAACTGAATCCACTGTAAAAGCAGAAATCCCTCAAGATTTACTGTACATCATGAGAGAAAGTCAAATAATGTGAAAAACTGTTAAGAATGTAACAATTTCCACCTTGCATTGTTTCTAGCACTTCCCAGTTTGTGTAACTCCAGGATTTTCCTCAAACTCGTTCTCAGTATTTATTAAAAGCAGACTCATGCTGTGTACTGGGTAAGACAGCGTGACTCACCACCCTAATATAAACGACATGTAATCATAAAGCCGTGGTTCTTTGGAAGGCACTGAAATGTGCTCGTCAACCAGTCACGGCTTTACCTTGTTTATGAGGATTTCATTTTGAATTTAAAAAAAAAATGAAGATTTATAAAATTTGCAACAATTCGGACCGAAGGAGTTCTAAAAAAAATAATAAAATAAAGTTGAATTTCGCTTTAGTTTTCATGGAAAAAAAAAAAATAAAAAAGGATTTTAGAACTCTCAAACTTCACTTTAAGACGACAATCTAAAACATATTTACCACAACAGTGTTGAGCTGCCAGACTAGTGGTCTTCATGCGCCAGTGGGATGCGTTCCTTTTCAACGGCTGTACTGGGTGTGGGGAGATCTCCACCAAAACTATGCTAAATATAGAGAGAGTATCGTATAGGTTTCTGCACGATGCAGGCTGACGGGTCCCGGGACCCCCCACCCCCCACCCCATGACAGCTTAAAGAGGCTGCCCATGGGTGAGCTTTCTGGCTGCTCTGATCTCAAGCTGGGGGGCGGGGGGTGGGGGTTATACCTTTCAGGATCTATTGCAACACGATGCAGGCTGACGGGACCCCCCAGTTTTATTTTTCTCAGCCTCCACCTGTCAGAGAAAGGCTTGCCTGGAAAGGGTTTTATTTTTCTAGCATGTTTTAAACCACGTTGACTGACTGCACATTACTGCAGCAGAGACCGCATGTCACGCACAGTAAATGCAACACATCTGATTACACGGTCCAGTGGAAATCCAGCTACCAGAGTCAGATTCAACCATGTTAATGCATTATTATTATTACTATCAGGATCACAGCAGCAGCAGCACAAATACCACGCATATCACCAGATCACTAAATCAGTCTTAAAAAGGAAACACAGCAAATATTTTTATCAACAGCCAATGGCACAGACCACAAATCGAGCCGTTTGTTTTTCCAGTTTGACAAGCAGACTGCAGTATGTAGCACAATCAAGGGTACTTTGCTAAGGAAACAAAGATTTTGATAAAAAAAAAAAAAAGAACACCTTCAAATTACAGTAACAGCTCAGTCTTCATGATATCACTTAGTTAAACTATACATCACGCCAGTGAGGCCAAGCTAGACTGAAGCAGTGCCTACTGTACTGCACAATATTCTCTGGTGCAGAGAACTCTCCAGCTCCTCTCAGACAGAAAACAACTCAAACTGCTGAAATCGTGACACACTTTCATCACGGTCAACCGTAACTTCGTTCATCTGACTGTCTTCAGCCCAAGTGTAAAAATAAACCCTCACATTGTTAGTTTTGATGAGCTGCCTGCACTCTGAAGTGGGTTTAATTTTGTTTCAATGCTACAGAAGAGAACGCCTGCCACATCTTCCTGACAGCCATGCACGCTCAAACAACCCTGCGCTTCAAAACCCGGCTGGAGCTTCAAGATCTCAAACCACAACCATTCCAGCTATGGCGGTATAAAATCTGGAAGAGCAGCAAGGGAGGGAGGAGCTGCAGGACTCACTCCAGCAAAGGAAAGCTACGAAACACTAAAACAAGTCTGCAACAGAGTAAGCGCCAAATGACGAGCAGAACCCTAACGACAGTAGGGTTCACAAACCGGTAGCTGACTCATTGTATAAAACTGGATCAAAGCCCAGAAATCGTTTGGAACAGCTCCAGACTCCTCACAGAACACACAGCGGCCCAGTAACAAAGCACAGAGAGGCGTGGATAAAAACACAACAGAAAGCATTGCAGGAGAAGAGCTTTCTCAGGAAGGCATTACAGGACACAAGAGGAACTGGCCTTCAACCACACAGCTTCCACTCATGGAACGGATACTGTGTGAACAAATGTTTAATGCATTAATTTCATGCATTAATTTAATGCATTATTTTCATGCATTTTCCCAATCAATACAACAAAGCTATCAAAGCACAAATACGCCCTATGCTTCCAGAGAAATAACCAAATAAAAAAAAACGAGGCTGGTTCACATCTGTGGGGATTTATAACACACGAATAGAGGTGCAGATCAGCAAGCAAAATAAACAATGCCTCAGTAACAAAAAAGCAGCCTTAACACCTTCAAAAGAAGCTTTATGTGCAAGGATGAGGCTACCAAATACAATATTGAGGGAAAACAATCTACAGTATGCCAATAGTCTGACAGTAAGAGGCAGGATAATTAGAACATAATGAAATCAGTTCAAGCAAGGTTGATTTTGATAATGAAATGAGGATTTAAAAACACACTACGTTCTCACCATTTAACTCAATAAACAGATAAAACCCACATTATAAAGCTGGCTTTACCAACGCACTGCTCCACATGTACAAAAGCAACAGCCTACTTGTTATTCCAGTCCACACCTTGATCAGCAAACCGTTCTCACTCTCCTGATTCCAGCTTCCCTGTCTATAAGCTTTCCAGGAAAGGACTGACGGCCTGTGTCTCCACTACACCAGACAACAAGAGCCATCAGGTCAGGGGAGAGAGGATCGAGGTGCATGTTGACATGTTTTGACTCAATGGATCGTGCGCTCATTAGATGGCATCAGTGGTGATGGTTTGAGGAGAGTCCACGGTGCAATAGTGGGGACTGATTTCTGGGTGACACCCTGGAGGCAAATGCTTACCTATTGGTGCACCCAAATTTTTTTGGCTGGCATTGAATAATGAGGAAACGTCGCTATGTCACTTCATGGATTACAAACAATTATTTTACTGCTGCCATGCCCTGTTAAAGGAAGAAGATTAATATTTGTGTGTAACCCAACTACCTAATCTATCTATCTATAGAGAGATCTATATCTATACATCTATATCTATATATATGATCTCAGCACAGTGTCAATAGCGCTCTTATTCTGGCTCAGGTGTGCTGTAGATTATTCAGAATTGTGCTTTTGCTTCAATAATCTAAACCCCAGCCCAGCACAGGAAATGAACAGCATGGATTTAGAAGCAAGTTTAAGAAGCATGACGTGGCGATGTACGCATCTACCGTTTCCTGACAGTATTCTGTAACAACGGCGTGCTGCCAGTCCCATCAATTACTGATTAAAAGACAATGACGAGATGGAAAGCCCGCGAGTGCACAGAGGACCTGCTCAAAGCATGCATGAACCGCATCAGAGGAACTGCCATAAAAGAGAACAGATGCAAAGTTAAACAAACCAGGGCACACCACCAGGGAGTCACATTATTGAAATATTCAAATAATGGGTGTTCATTCTAAAAAAAAAATAAAAAAATGAGCACACTATCTTTTAATACTCGGACTGTGACGTATTCGGACGACGCGTTTTCTGCCATGCTGTGTAAAATGCAAACTTGGTTATTTGCATTGACTGAAGCGCAGATAAGTTGAGTGTGTGCACAGTGTATAACAATGGTGCTTTTCAGTGATTCGTTGCAAACACATTGTCATGTACGCCGTGGCACTGGCACACACAACCCTGGAAGACTGTCACCTAAACAAATGACTCATGGAAGATAAGAGGTGGTATTTAAATTGTTTATGAAAATGCATCCAGTAACTAGTCTCTAAAAACAGTCGCAATAAGATTCAAAATGTACAAAGCTAGTGTAAAGAAGGGACGTACCTATTCTGGTAACTAAACATTTATTTCCAAAAAAAACCCCACAAAACAATTGTTGATAGCAAAGGTTAAATTATACTTAAACACGCTATTGAAATCGAAATGCTTAACATTAGAGGAAAGTAAACTTGCTGAGTCTTTTCAGGGATGTAATGAAATGCACATCTCATGAGGGGGGTAACGCGGTGGGCAAACATCTGAATAAACAAGGAGCTGTCAATGAATAAAATGCGCTGGGGGCTGGGGGCTGGGGCTGGGGGCACCGACCCCCGACCCCCGACCCCCCCAATACTGCAGTACCACTAACGCGCCTCCGGTAATCTGGAAACAAATGGGCAAAAAGTTTGTGTTACTTTAAAAAAAAAATAATGAAACGCACCAGCTGACTACAGTAATATACCGAGGGGGGTTTCACTAGCTGTACAGTTGCGAAATTCAACTCAAAACGCTTTCGTTTATCGTTACTTCTTTATTTCAAAAGACTAATTCGGATTTTTTAAATTTTTTGGCCCTCTGGCCACATTCTGCTGTTCAGATGAAAGTTCAGCTTGGATCGCAAGGAAGACAATGGCAGTGTTCTGCTTATACCAGCCAACTCAGAATAATAATAATAATAATAATAATAATAATAATAATAATAATAACAATGTAGCTGGTAGAGTGCTATTAATCACAGCGACCAGTACACTCAAACTGTAAGGCAATCTGAACACTTGAAAAGTTTTGTAATAATGTTACAACGGCACCTGTTAAAAGTTTCACCGCGTCAGGGGCGGGTTTCTGAATGAATCTGGGACGCGTGTAAACGAATCTCTCGCACAATTCACACGGGGTCCCGGGTACGAGGCACAGGCATCAGACCGTGTTGCCGGTCGGATAATGCAAGGTCGCTAAACTCAGATCACTTACCCAGCAACAAAAGTTTCACCTCTCGGGACGCTTTCTCTCCGTCTTCTCTCAGATTCCTGTCGATCATTTTACTCCTCTCCGCCGCCGCCTTGTCCTCGACGCTCAGCGTGCAGCCCATCCTCTCTCTGTGTGTGTTTATTATTAAAAATATACGAGGGGAAGCAAAACGCACAGCAGCGAACAACCGCAGTTCACTCCGAAATAATAAAGCCCAGACCCGGAGCGGAAGAGGCGTTGGTCGCGGACGGGCTGTGCATTTAAAACGCGCAGAGCACGACTCGGGCTAGTCTCGCAATTACAGACCTGCAAAAGAAATGTCTTTCAACGAGCGGCTGCAAAAACACGCACCCGTGTTTCGATAAATAGCACCTCAGCTAAAGCAGGCGCTGCACCTCCCCCTTTCCGCCTCAGAAACAGGACATTATATTAAAAAAAAATATATAGCAAAACTAAAAACAGCCACGACTGATACGGGCGCGTTTGCCGTGTTTTAATAACTGTTTCTGTGTTGCGGAGCCACACCGTTTCCGTTACTGTTTGGGAGAAGAAACCAAAATAATCAAATTGTATGCAAATGAAGGCATCGGCAGTGCGCAGAACCCGGATGTAAGAAGCGGGGGAGTATGGGAGATGTAGTTTTTGGTACGCAAAACGGGAATGTGTGTGTGTGTGTGTGTGTGTGTGTGTGTGTGTGTGTGTGTGTGTGTGTGTGTGTGTGTGTGTGTGTGTGTGTGTGTGTGAGGAAGAATAACTGCAGTGTACAAAAACTGACAAAAAAATCTGAATGTACACAAAAGGTTTAAATTATTGCAAAATAATTGGGCAGGAGGCTTCCCTGCCTCTTATTATTCAATGTGGGTTAAAAAAAAAAAACACCACTAATGACGCAATTTAATTAAAATTATGCATTGTTTTTCCTCAAACTGCTGAACCAGTAGCACGTGAAACTTCTGCGATTATTTGATCGTAGTGTAAAGAATTGGGGCTCCCCCTCCTGGCTGTTCTTAAAAGTACACTGCACAGTACTGTCATAGCATATAGTGCCCAAAAGATTGGGGGGACGGGGGGCAGGTAAAGAATCGAATTGCGTCGATGCATACGTGTTTAAAAGGTGCCTATTCATTTCACAGTTACTAAGATATTCAAAATTCAGTATGCACTGTTTTGTTTTTTGTAAATCTAACCTAATGCAAGTATTATAAACATACCGCTGTAGACATGCAATCTCAGCTGAGATGTCTCATTAAAACGGGCATGACTACTTCTAATGGTTAGCGGAGCGATAGGGGGTTCATACTAACATCACTCAATTAGCACTTCTGCGAAGCGTTAGTGGTTCCCAGTGTGGCCTCTGAGAGTCAGTAAATTACCCGGAATTGGTGTGCCATTCATTTTCCTTTGTTTTTTTAGTATACATCCCTCATTGGTGTATCGTTATTTATACTGACACCGTTAAATAATTATTTTAATTATAATGACTCTAAACAGGGCTGTACAACAGCACTGTGACAAATAAATATAGAGAATTCTTTATGCAGAAAACACAGAAACTTGTTTACATGATAGATAGATAAATATAGACAGATAGACAGATAGATAGATAGACAGATACATAGCTAGATAGACAGATAGATAGATAGATAGACAGACAGACAGACAGATAGATACGGCTGCTTAATCTTGTGGCGTGACCTTTCTGGCTGATGAGGCAGCTTTCTTTAATGCAGCCCTTGTGTGGAAACCTACACCCCATAATCCTTTAAACCCTGCTTGCACACAAGCACACACACTCTCACACTCACACACACTCACACACACACACACACACACACACACATAGTGCACCCAGATAAATGTTAAAACCCGAAAGGGAGCAGGACAATGCATCAAGCAAAGTGAAAACTGCTGAGCGATGATGTCACAGTCATCCCTGGCATCACCTCACAGGATCCTACTCATCTGATGACATCATAATGCCTAACACCGCCCCCTCCCACTGGACCTGTTGGCTTGTCTTCCTTTTATTTCTGTTTCTACCTGAGCAGGAAGCTTGGTTGTGCTACAGTAATGGTCTCTGGCAGATTTTAGGGTCCGTTTACGGGATGAAGCTGCTGGTTTTTGGCATCTTTTTCCTGGCTCAGTCATTGGCTGAAGACTTGATAAAGTGCGGGACGCACAGGGAAGGCCTGCAAGTGGGAGTAAAGATGGAGGGGGGCCTCCAGGCCAAGGTCGGGGCATGGCCTTGGCAAGTCAGCCCCCTGCAGACGTCTGACTTGGAGCTGTTCTGCGGGGGCTCCATCCTGAACAAGTACTGGGTCATCACAGCAGCCCACTGCTTCAAACCGAGGAACATCGAGGAGCCCGGGACCATCAAAGTGGGCCTTGGAGTCCACCAGCTGGATAAACCCAAAGAGTGGACGGTGTACAGGAGCCCGAAAAACATCTTCGTAGACGAGCGCTTCGACCCCGTCAAGGGGAAGCACGACATCGCCATGCTACAGATGAGGGAGCCCATGGAGTTCGGGGACTATGTCAGGCCCGTGTGCTTCCCAGACAACAGCACCTACGCTCCTGAGGAGTGGGTGTCCTGCCAAGTGACGGGCTGGCGCTTCGTCAACGGGGGCAAGGTAGAAGAACCCAGGGCCCTCCGCCAGTCCCCCGCCAGCCTGATCCCTAGCAAGACCTGCAACCAGTCCGACTGGCACAACGGCACGGTCGACCAGGGCAACTTCTGTGCCAGCTGGGCGGGCTGGTGCCAAGGGGATGGCGGGGGCCCCTTGGTGTGTCTCCTGCCCAGTTCCGACCGCTGGGTCCTGCTCGGGATCATGAGCTGGGGAGCGGGCTGTAATCTGACCAAGAGGCCCGCCGTCTACACTTCCACCAAGCACAATCTGGACTGGGTGAGGATGACCATGGAAGAAAGCAGGAGAGGATCCGATCTGAAAAAGTACGGCTCCAAATCCGAAATCAGAACCAGAATGCTTTCCTCCGAGGCACCGAGCTGCGATGGATCTGGTGCCTTCGGAACCCTGCTACTCAACCTGAGCTCCTTCCTCCTGGTCCTTCTGATTGGCTAAAAAGAAAGAAAGCGGAACGGTATCTCGCCCTGTCTCCGGGGTCGCGTGTCAAGGGAGGTGCCTTTACCAACATTGCTTTATAGATGCCAATACAGGGCAGCAGAGTAACAAGGGCGTCTTCTCTCTGTTTCTCTTTGATTATACTCCTTTGGGAAGCGTCGCTTCTTAGAGGGTTGGAATAAAGTTTATGAATGAACGTGGAGTTGAATGCAATGGTTGTTTCTTCAGAGTTCAATTGGAAATATTGTTTGCATTAGCTGTGATCGCATTGAATTTAGAAGGGTCAGTACTTGGTGCCATTATCCCAATTTCAGTTCTCCCCATTTCCCTTTTCTCATGTTTTCCATAGAGTCCCTAAAACCTGGTCAGCATGTGGGGGTCGAAGATGTATCCCTTTATCTCACCCTTGTAAAGGTAACCGGGTGTCATGGGAGAATACTGGGCTGTGCTTCAGATACATTCCAGAATATACATTGTGATTGAGTGAAAACCTCTCGCAGTGGAGCCCCAGCCCCAGCGGCGAAATGTCATGAAAGAACAGGTTACCGTGGAACCCAACCAGGCCTTTCAAAGAGATTGTGTTTCCACTGGGTGTGTAGTTTCAGATACTCTCCACACAGCTGTGCAAAATATAGAATGTGCGTTTATACTGCCCCCTGCTGGGCAAAAGCATACGGCTGTATCTGGGTATTACTGCGATAAACTTTATTATAATGCAGCATTCGGGAAGCATCGACTCTGTAATGCAAAAGATAATGAAATCTAATATAATATCAAACATCTTGTGACACGCAGCAAGCGGCTTCACACTGCTCTGTGCGCACTGGAAGTGGGTGCGTTGGGTTTAGGGAGTGAGAGATCTTGTGAGCTGTGGGTGAGAGGCTGTGGCTGATCATCACACTGTGCCTAATGATTTCTGAGACACCTTGCACATGACTTATTAACTTATCAATCAAAAACTGCTATCGTATAACCAGGGGCTGGTTTTTACCTGTAGGCCTGTGCTGTACAGGATGTTCTTTGTACAGGGTGTCCACTATACAGGGGCTGTGAAATGTACTGGAGTTCTGACAGACCATCAGCGGGGATTGGTTATGTCTCATGCATGATTTATCATGTGCCAGTGCATTATAAATAGCACCTCTCCACACTGCCTCCCTCTGTTGCAGAATGCTGGGATCATCTGATTGAAGCGATATGATTTGATGCAGTAAGACAGGGTAGCAGTGGCAAACCTGTTCTTTTTTACAAAATGTGCATTTGTAATTTAGAAAGAATGTTTTTCTAACCTTTTTGGACAGCGGCAGTTTTAAAACTGTAAGCAGCTGACAGCTCTCCATATCAGTACAGAAGTGGGAAAGGTTAAACCAAGAAGCTATCCAAATGCTTGCAGAATCAAACATCAGCAGCCCGCCTTAATTCTGAAAGCAAAAGACACGCTGAAAGGTCAGGCTTTGAACGCCCCACCGGCCCCGCTCTCACAGGGGGGGGGCAGAGGGGGAGGGGGCTCTTCATGGTGGGACATCAAAGCCGTGAGTCAGAAAGCAATCGTTCCCTTTCCTCTCGTCATCAAACTAGAAAGATGCGAGGGTGATGGGAAATGAACTGCTTATCGGTGACAGCACTGCTCAATTCCCAGCACATCGGCACACTGAACAAGAACAAATAAACAGAGGAACACAGGACCTGCGCTGGGCAGTCAAGCTTTCAACCACCTGCCCGTTCCACATACTGTCCATAAGGGTCAGAGCTAACCAATCACTTCATCTTACCTGTTGACCATTCACTATATTGGTCTCAAATGAAAACCACTTTTCATCTGTACAAACAAACAAAAAACAATGAACAGCTAAGTCTAGAAATAACAGTTCAGGATCTAACTTTTTATTCATTTTTTATTTCATTTTTTTTTTGGCTCTCTTTTAAATTTTGCAGTACAGAATCATTATTAAAATACAAACCTAAAAGGCCTGACATCCACTTTTCCACATTTTAGCTGTTAAAATATCTCACCTAGTGTGACCCACACAGGATAACAGTGTGTATGAAACAGAGGCACAGAGACACTGTGGTACGGTATAGAGGGCAGCAAAAGGAAAGACACATTGTTCTGGCTTGTGCTTCATGTAAAGCAACGAAAGTTCCTTCAGAACCGTAAAACGTTTGCTAGCGGGAAATCTGGAAATACCAAATGAAACGCAGTAAATTCAACAACGAACATTGACAGATTTGCCACTGAATCTGCTTCTGAAGACTTTCTGTTTTCAAAACAAAATCAATTAATTGGGTTAATTGATGTTGCTATAACCATGGATTTGGATCTTTCACAAGCAGACCTAGGGACTGAGAAACTGCGTGTGGTGCGTCGTTGTATTGTCAGGGCGGTTTGAAATGTCGGCACTGTCCAGTAAACACATTGAGTTAAGTGCATTATCTGTATGCTAGAATGTGATCAATGGGAGAATTCCATTGGAATCAGCACAATTCCAAACCCCCTCTCAATAGACTGGGTGACACTTTGACTGACTGTCCACCACACGTCCCTGCCACTCCCAGCTGACCGCTGAGCTGCAAACTCTGAAGTTTCTCAGATAATTGTTTCACCAAAAGCCACCAGCGTCTTTGTACAGCCATTCCAGACACACAGTGACAACATTTATTAAAACAAAAAAAGAGATTCAAAAAAGTGTAGGAACAAATAAATTAAACTCATAAATAAAATCAAATCAATTCATAAATAAATATTCTGTTCAAAGATTTACACCCCTTTCTGTGCAGGCGTTCTGTGCTTAATCTGCTAAATGAAGTGCTGACCTGTATGTAAGATACAACGGTGACTTCTGCCTTATCAGTTCCTATTGGTTTCTTTGCTTTCGGTGCTTTTGTGTGTGTGTGTGTGTGTGTGTGTGCTTGCTTGCTTGTGTGTGTGTGTGTGTGTGTGTGCTTGTTGTGTGTGAGTGTGTGTGTGTGTGTGTGTGTGCTTGCTTGTGTTGTGTGTGTGTGTGTGAGTTGAGTGTGTGTGTGTGTGTGTGTGTGTGTGTGTGTGTGTGTGTGTGTGTGTGTGTGTGTGTGTGTGTGCTTGCTTGTGTGTGTGTGTGTGTGTGTGCTTGCATGCTTGTGTGTGTGAGTGTGTGTGTCTGTTTTTTTTTAATTAAAAGCTATATAAACCGCAGTACAGTCCCTGAATTTTCGATCAGAAAACAAACCCCAAAAGAGAAAACGCTGCACCTCTACCAGCACTTACGTTAGCTAGAAGACTCAGAGAAACCTGATCATGAAGTTAGTCGGCTTGACTAGCAATGCCTGCCTGCAGCCTTCCCAGTGTAAATGAGATGTACCCTTTAAACGAAGCACTCGAGAGAAAGCGCTCTCGTATTGAACTGCACGCTGCTGAGCGCCCTCGTATTGAACTGCACGCTGCTGAGCGCCCTCGTATTGAACTGAGCGCCCTCGTATTGAACTGCACGCTGCTGAGCGCCCTCGTATTGAACTGCACGCTGCTGAGCGCCCTCGTATTGAACTGACGCTGCTGAGCGCACTCGTATTGAACTGCACGCTGCTGAGCGCCCTCGTATTGAACTGCACGCTGCTGAGCGCCCTCGTATTGAACTGCACGCTGCTGAGCGCCCTCGTATTGAACTGCACGCTGCTGAGCGCACGCTCGTATTGAACTGCACGCTGCTGAGCGCCCTCGTATTGAACTGCACGCTGCTGAGCGCCCTCGTATTGAACTGCACGCTGCTGAGCGCCCTCGTATTGAACTGCACGCTGCTGAGCGCCCTCGTATTGAACTGCACGCTGCTGAGCGCCCTCGTATTGAACTGCACGCTGCTGAGCGCCCTCGTATTGAACTGCACGCTGCTGAGCGCCCTCGTATTGAACTGCACGCTGCTGAGCAATCTCGTCACGAAAGCCGTTGATCGGGAGGCTTTTCTGCATTGTTACACACTGAAGCTGTCTTGGATTGTCAAGTGCAAAACGATTTTAACGGGGGGGGGATGGGGGGGTGTTTATAAACTGTTAAAATATAGGAACAGCATCTGAAAACCAAATACGAAAAACTCCATGTGCATTACCGACTTATATAAAGAAAGAAAAATGCCAACTAACGTGGAATATCTCAGTAAAATAAGAGCTCCTCCCTTCGACTTCATACTTAAATTGATTAGCTTAGCGGTCATTATTCTAAACTGTAATAAAGTAACCAGAGAAAGCTATTATTATTATTATTATTATTATTTTATTATTATATATTATTATTATTCCTGTTATTAGTGTTACACCTCTGCTTTAGCAGAAGGCATGGTTCTTATGCAGTTGTCCGATATGGTTACATCACTGTTGAGAGGGTGCTGATCCATGAACTCTGAGGTCTCCTCCACTATCTGTCCTGGTATCCTGAAATCAATGGGAATCTGCTGCTGCTGAGGGTCCCGCTTGGGGCTGGAGGTGCTGTTGGGGTTGCCGTTCTCCAGGTTGCAGCCGGTGCCTTGCAGAAACTGGAGGAAGTTCTCCTCGATGGAGGCTTCCCTGCTGGGCAGCCTGTCCTCCTCCGGGGAGCGCTTGAAGAAGCAGGTGAGGAGCTTGCTGAGCTCCCCGCGGATCTGCCGATTCAGGCAGCCGTAGAAGAACGGGTTAGAGGTGAAGCAGAAGAAGCCGATCCAGGTGACGACGCTCTCCAGCTGGGCAGCCGAAGCGGGCTCAGCCGTGGCCAGGGCGGAGTAGAGGTGGAAGGAGAAGTAGGGCAGCCAGCAGAAGAGGAACTGGCCTCCCACGGCTACCAGGATCACAGCTGCCTTGCCCCCTCCAAACGCCCGCTGCGGGGTGGTCCTTGCCGCCTCAGAGCCGGTGACCATGGTCGACCTGCTACTGAGGGACTCGGATCTCTGACGGGGAGTGTCCATCCACGTCGGGAGAGGGCCATGGTGCATGGCAGCCACCCTGGCTACTTTGAACATGCTGCAGTACACCACCAAGATAATGAAAACCGGGCAGAGGAAATAGAAGAGGCTGAAAAACACGATAAAGAGCTTCCGGTTCCCTCCACTCCACTGCAGTGAGCAATGCCCATTGACCTGCAAGGATCCTTGGGAGCTCCAGCCGAGCAGAGGGACTACGGACATCACGATGGCTTTGATCCAGACGCAGACCAGCACCGAGACCACCAAGCTGACGGTCATCTTGACCTCATAGCGCATGGGGTGGACGACGTAGTAGTAGCGCTCGATGTTGATGGCGGAGATGGAGAGGATGACCACGCTGATGAAGCAGACGCTCAGAAAGAGGTAGCCCCTGCACAGGGCCTCGCTGAAGAAGGCTCGATCAAACAAAGAGGAGCTGGAGAGCATCCCCAGGGGCATCAGAATCAGCGCAGCCACGAGGTCCACCAGGCACAAGTGGAACACGAAGACAAACTTCCTCAGCTGCGGGGTCTTGGCGATGACGGTCATCACGGCGATGTTGCCCACCACGGCGACTAGGTCGACGAGCAGCATGAAGAAGAGAGCTATGGACTGGGAGACCAAGCTGCCTTCCTGGGAGGGCAGGGAGGAGTTGCCGGGGCGTGCCGAGAGCTGCTGGGAGGTCTGGAGATACAAGTCCGGCTCGGAGGCGTTCCCGACGGCCCACGGTGCGTTTGAAGCTGGAAGCTCCATCGGCGTGGCGAAGGCAGCGATGCAACACTGAGACTCACAGATCCATCACCCATCCTCTTTCCAGCCAGGGGCGATGCTCAGTGCTTCTCTGGAGTTCTCAGTCCCTGAGGGTGTCGAGGGACATCACTGCGAGAAGGACATTTTCAGGAGGAACTGAAGTCGTCCAAACAGGTCCTTCATAGTTGCGTCCCGGTCCTGGTGCTGAGTGGAGGTTGGCTGGTTCCCTGAGAATGCCTGTGGAGCTGTAGACGCTGTGCGGGCGGCTGACCCTGTTGGCTGGGGAGATGACCTCTGATAATCTTAGATCATCTTTGCCCACCCATGGCTGCCTCGTCTGTTCATTTTTTTTCCAGATCAGAATACCACCTGGAATAAAAGCAAAAGCAGGTACTTTTAAAAAACAAATGAAGCTTTGAATTCGTCAGCTGTCATGTTTGTAGCTACACAGCGGTCCAAAACTACACAGGAGTTTACCTTTAACCCTGACAGCTTTGCCTCTGCTTTGCCTGGTACCTCATAAAGCACAGCGAAGTCATATTACAACAGATTCAACAGGGATGATAATAAATATGTCTGCAAAGATGCAGCTGCATATCAGTTTTACACAGGTAGCTGACGGCAGAAATCCTTAGCCTTCTCCTAAATAAGTCTATGCACTTACTAAAGAGATCCACGCCTCCGTATCAAACAATAATGTGCTGCCAAAAATATGAATGGACCATAAGGGGGGGGGCTTTGATCCTGAGCAAGGACCTTGGCTTTGATAAACAGTGTCTCGTATTTATATGTGATCTCTGCTCTAAAGATAGTGGCGATGTACACAATGGATTTCAACAGGGATTAAGCCAAAAGCTGTCTCACATATCATTGATGCTCGTGGAAATCTGATCTGCCGTCATACAGTTGTCTTTATTGCAGTATGTGGTGTCGTTCTTTAAGGTCGCTAGAAGGATAGAGTCTCTGTAATTAAAAACGTACACAATGCTGATTAAAGATCAGAGCTAATCCCAGTGCATTATGTCTTTCCCATTTGAGGGTTTTTGAATGTTATTCAGTGATGACTCTTCTAAAACCAGTAATACCAGTTAGCGTGCCAGCATGCCACCATGGCAAACTCCCACAGCAGAGCGTCAACAGCGTGTTTTCAAAATCAGGGAAAGCCAGCGGTAAGCTGCTGACGAAGCCCGTATTGCTGTTCAAATGCGTAGGGCTGTGTTCGATAGAGTTCTACTTCGGTGGCTTTGAAGAACAACAGACCCCCGAACCCAGCTCATTCTTTTCTGTTTGATAACTTCTGTTCTTTCAAGTCCATCTATAAAAGCCATGCACTGTTTTTTTTTTCTTTTTACCGATTTCGCCTTATCAGAAAAAGACTGATGTCACTAGCAGCGGGATTTCTACTGGAACCAAGACAGCTGATTCCACCAGTAACTGAGCTAAACAAACCCTGCCCTTTTCTCTAAACTTAAAAAGGTCAATCAAATAATTAATAATCCTCTTTCTTCAACATTTAAAGATTTTTTTAAAAACATCTGCTGCCTAGACCAAAGGTGCCAGCAGCAATCAAGAACATCTTACTTTTTTTTAATTGTTGAAAACCCTGCTCTGTAATTTGGAAAGAGGCGCAGCAGCAGGGTTGCTGACACAATTAGACTTTTACATTGTAAAATGCAGATCTGATCATTCCTGCCCACAATGCGTTCACCCTTGCCCTGCATTACACAGTTCAATACCGCTGTAGAGACCCGACCCCTACACTAGGCTAGAGACAAACTGTGCTCCAACCCTACCCCCTTCCAAGGAGGCTTCCCAACAAGGCCTCCCAGCTTCACGCTCTCCTCTCAGGGAGCGAGGCTCTGAGGTGAGTCCTTACAACGGAGACCAATGCTCACCCCAGCGCAGTCAGGGGTCTAGTAGCCCCCTACCCTTCACTGGACCCCCCTTTTACTCTAATCTGGAACAGTGGAAATGGGCTACAGGAAAGGGGGCTGTGTAAGACAAAGCCAAACCCACCTAAGAGAACCACGCACGCAGACACACATGCACACATACACCGCTAACAGCGAGTCCGTTTAACTTCAGCATCAACCTCTACCTACAGACGGCATCGCCTCAATTAAAACGCAGAGCATTCTGCACACCGTTCTTCTCTTCTTTCCCAATGTATTTATTATTATCATTATATATATATTTTTTTGTATATCCTTTTTTTTTCTTTCTTCTGAACCCATAGCCTTAAACCTTATTTCCAATTTAATCAAACAGAGCTTGACCCTGGTTACACACCATACAAACATACTGCTTCTGCACTGCTGGTAGCCGGCATGCCCTGAAACAGAAGACACATGGCGGGCCCCCTGATATACACATATATTCATGCATTTGTATATGGAGCTGTCCGTACCTTGGCTGCTGCGTGTGTGCTTTCTATTGTCCTGGATGAGTGAGACGGTCCAGATGCAGCTGATCAGAGTTTCTTCCCCTGAATCTAATGCATCGAGACACTGCAGAGAAGGGTGACAGGCAGCGGCACCCAGCACACGCATTCCCCCCGGGTCCTAGAGCCCGGCGCGCCGCTCCTCGCTCGGTTCATCTGGAGCACGGATGGTACAATGTGGCCAGTTAACAGCTGACTACCCTCGGCCTTATATACTGTTGACAGGTCACCCGTTGAAGTTTCTCAGCGTTTAATAAACAGCCCCGTGACGTGACGTGGCTGATTTTTTTTTTCTTTTTATCGTTCTGCAACTTGTGTAGACACACATTGTGATGAAAGACGCAAAACATAAGCAGAAAAGATACGTATTGTTATTGTGTGTGTGTGTGTGTGTGTGTGTGTGTGTGGGGGGGGGGGTGGGGGGGGGGGCGGTTGCTAAGGGTCAGCTGACGAGGTTCAGTTAGAGACACATGTCACCCTTTGGCACCTGCTTGCCACAATGTCACTCTGCGAGATCCTGCCGCCGCGAACCAGCTGCAGCCCGCAGAAACAGGGTTTCACTCGACAGGTATACGGAGCACCGCAATGTCAACACACAAATAAACAAGACTAGATAGGGCTCGTTTTTCATTCCAGGCAAACCTTTCTCCGCCGTGGGGTTTGTGATACCCGCCTGGCCGGCAGCGCCCCCTACTGGGGGTGGTTTGAAAGTGCTTGTGGTCGTTACTGATGTGCACAGCCCCCCAGCCCCCCAGGTCTGAGAAGAGGCAGCTAGACCGGCCGGGCTTTCCTGCCTCCAGCCCCCTTCCAGGTCCCAGTCAGTTTTGGAACATCAATGGCGTTTTCTTGTCAGACGCGGATTCAATTCTTTGACAGACAATGAAAAAAGCAACCCTGCAAACAAACGAAAAGCATTGCGCTGGAACTGAAAAAGCTGGACCAGTCTATACAGACACTTCATATGTTCTAGCCTATATCACGTCGCAGGCAGCGTGAATTGAATTGCAACTTTAACATTTAGAGAAAGCACGAATAAAAGATTTGAGCAGCTGTAATATTTAGAACGACTGCCATACAAGATAAAGAGGCGACACTGCAATACCGCGCCTTCAGCATGCGTTAGCTTTAAATGTGGCGTTTTGTGTGTATAACTGTGCCTTTAAATCACACACAGTGATTATTAGTATTGAGAATAATATAGCACAGGAATAACTGTGTTAATTATGCTGGTAAACAGTCCAGCTTTAAATTCTCATATATGTGTGTGTGTGTGTGACATTATCAGTAAGAACTCGATTCAGGTGTTAGGAGAGGACAGAAATAGCTGAGTCTCTCCATGATCCTCCAATCACAGGGCTTTCACATGCCTCTGTTTCCATGACAACAGATAAAACAGCCACTTCCACATCAGAATAGCACACAGTAAATAGAGTCACTTGAACACCCTTGCATATATTAGAGTTAGGGTCAGAGGGTTAGGGTCACGGTTATAGCATGCAGAAAGATTTACGCATTAACTATATTGTGACTATACTTAATAACATCGTGATTATGTGTAAGTATACGCGTATTGACTAAGTAGCTGCTATGTAAATACACAGGAATTACAGACACTGTTACCTGCAAAGCAGCAGTTCTAAGAGCACAGAGGGATTGTAGCACAGCGGATGCTCGGTTGACAGGTGCTTCTCTCTTTGAGCATGGCTGTGCTCTGCAGATTACCACCCCTGATAAAAACATCCAGTCACACTCACCATGCAGATGCCTCCATATTGCAACACATGATATGCAAAACACTGTTCGGTAATGCAATTAACCCTGTAAAAGTTTTCATTGTATCTTTGCAATTATCCCATGTGATTCAATGCACTTCCCCTGGTCTGACCTGTTTTTTGTTTTTATTTGGTTTTGTTTTAAGATGCTTTACCACACGTCTCTGGGCTTCATAAATCTTACCTATGCCTTACCATGCATTCACTATGCTGTATTATACTTTGCTGTGCTTTCACTGTGAGAAGCTTTCAGAAGGGACTTCATGGATCTGGCTGACTCTGTGTTGTCTAATAGACATGTTAAAGATTGATACATTTCCCAGCACAGTATAGGTTTGAACTCAGAGCGAGATCGCAAGTGATCTGGGTTACTGATCGCGCTTTGTGCATTAGGGTGCCTGCAGAATAATGGGCACTGTGGATACAGTGAGGGGGCTATTCACATTTCTACCAGCAGGTGGTGCTCTCTCCCTTGTATTCGCGTGAGAGAACCATGAGGGTGAAGGGATAATTGGGCATTCTACATTGGATAGAAAATCCGAGGTAAACTAACTGGGCACGCTAAATAACAATTGTATATATATATATATATATATATATATATATATATATATATATATATATATATATATATATATATATGCAATCCTGAGATGACGATGTTCACCTCTTGTCTTTCTTCTGCATATCCATCCAATGACTGCCAGGTGGCACTAGAGAGTTGCAATCGGAAAGCTACCATGAAAATAATCACAATAACAATAATAACTATATAACCAAGCATACTACACATGCATTGCACGTTTCAAGAAGCAATCTCTCTTTGAGATCATCTCTTACCAAAGAGGGCAATGAACTTTACTTTTTTTTTTATCATGAGGGATCCATTTCTGTATCGCAGAATATGTAACCCTATGAGCTGTTGCATGTTAGCCCTCTCTTCACTTCTGAACAACTTATTGTATGCAGCTTGTATAAACCGATGCAAACAGAAAGGGTCTTGCATGCACTGTGGTATAGTACAGCCTGGAGCAGGCTACACTCTCAAAAGAGCGCTCCTTAGGGCACTCTATAAAAGCCATTAGAGAAAGCTTTGTGTTTGGAACCCAGTATGCAGACTCCTCAGTGGTCCAGTGTATAACAATGGTTCCATATAGAACGGCAGCAGGAGCCCGCTGTTCTAGAACGTGTGACACAAGGGAGAGCTAGTGACACAGGAGAGCCTCCTGTTACCAAAACAGATCCTGTGGGATATCAAACCAAACCAAATAATGACCGCTATTGTAAAGATCCCAGTGTTGTGTTATTATTATTATTATTATTATTATTATTATTATTATTATTATTATTATTATTATTATTATTATTATTAATTTTATTATTCAGCCCGCTGTTCTGCACATCCTGCTTGATGAACCACAGCTCTGCCTTTGCAGAGTCTACCTGCAGCATCAACGTGAAGAAGATGATGTTGAAGCAGGAGAGGCTCTTTGGTTTTTTTTCAGCCAGTCCTGGTGTCACTTTGCGTTGTTTTATTTTTAAGATCTGTTCTATATATGGTAGAATGAGTCAGACTTTGCAGCTTTCCGTTTACCAGCCCCTGTATTTCCAGCCCCTCTGAGACTCATCACAGAGCAGGCAACCACTGCTAACTCCTGGCAGCTCTATTTATTCCAATTTGTCATTTGTACATTTTTCAACAGAAAAAGAAACACACCCAATTTTGGAAGACGGCACACCCCAACGCTAACAAGATACCAAACTGCAGATTGTCATTCATGCTTTAAATATAGATATACTGTATATAAATAGCTCCTGTAACTGAAGAACCTGCCACAGGTTGAATAGCTCTCTGCCGTCCACCCTGGCTTTGCATTTTTCAAAGGAAATGAACAATGCTGTCAGTGAGATGTGTTTGCAATGACAAATATGGGTCAGTCTGTAGACACGGGTACACCAGTAGAGAGGACCCCATCAGAGATTTCTTGGAGTCAAGCATGCCCTCCCCCAGTGCCATGCATGTGTCCCTCTGAGGCAAGTAGGTGAAGTCACTCTGCAAGCAGGCAATTGAACGTCGCGCTCCAGTGAATTCAATAGAAATGGCTAATTTCTCATGATTACATGGCTGCTCTGATATAGGAGTCTCGGGGGGGGGGGGGGGGGGGGGGGGGGTTCTTTCTTAATTAAACGTGTCTCATTGCGATCAGAGATGTCTCTCATTGCCCACAACATGTGAAAAATGTCTAAGACTTTTGCGCAGCAGTGTATATGGCAGTGATGAGTCCTGAAGCCTCATCGACTCTCACTGCACGGGTCTGAGAAACAGGATTCCAGCGGTGAAGGAGTTAAGTCACAGTCATGCAATCCACTTTCTTAATTTCCATCTAAACAGCCTTTGAAGCTTAAGCTCCATAAAAAAAAAAAAAGAAAAATGAAGAAACAGTCATCTAGAGAAATCAGTTTCAATCACTTCGAGAGCCTTTTAAGCCCTGCCTGATAGACTTGCCCCTGCCTGCTGCTGGCTGATAATGGATTAGACCGAGCAGAGGGAAGATCGCTTCAAAATCAAATGAGTTTTCCCTTCACAGGACACCTGTGCAGACGGGAGGTGCCCACCTGGTGACCCCTGTGGTGTGCCCCGCCCGTGATATATCAGTGCTTGTGTGGTTAAATTTGAGAAGTTAAATACAGGTTCACATGTGTTTACAGGTCTGCTTGCCTCCTCTCAGTGCAGGGGATGTGATAAGAGGTTGTTACAAACCTAGCAGTCTCTGCACTAATTACCGTAAAACACCCACTACGTTCAAAGACACTTTGATGAAGATCAAAGGGAGACGCCTTTAGTATTCAGCTCTAATGCAGAACATGACAACGCTTCTTTTCAGCTCTCCATCCCTTTGTGCCTGTGCTGCTAGAAGATGTTTAAACTCCCTTGCAACGCAGCGGCGCTGGTAATGCAGCGTTATTAATTAACACACACTGTTTCAGTTAAGCTACCAGTTCCCCAGCACACGTACACAATTGTCTGTTACAAATCCCAATTAAAGAACGTCAGTTACATGATTTAGTCACCGGTGGCGCTGTACGCTATGCAGAGTCCAGTATGAAGTGTGTGCAAAACCGAGCGTGAAAGATGATTAAGCATGCATGCTGTATGAAGACACTGATAAAGACTCCTTGAGTAAATGTTTGTCAAAGGGCTGAAGTAGTTTCTATTATAGATGTTAAGGCTGGGTGTTATACAGCTGGATAAATACCGGCCTGCTCTGTTTAAAGGCTTTAAAGGTAATGTTATTGTTTATTACAAGATGAGGGAGCTTTTCAATTTGTAAGACATTAGGGCACTAATTGCACATCCAATTAGAGCTGGCTGATCAAGCAGAGATAACTGAGACACACACACACACACACTTTGGGGATCCCAGGCGCTCAGCTGCCCTGCAGAGCCGCAGAGTCACAGACAGGCAATCTGCATTGTTTGCTGCTTCTGGATGCACGTCAGGGGAGATCCCTGTGCAAACACTACTGTCAGCAGCACAGGGAGGGTTAGTGTTAAACACAGAGCATGACAGCAGGCGAGGTTTCCAAGCACAGTCCTGGATTCAAGCAGCAGGGAGCATTCATTCACAGATTGAAACTGAAAAGCATGTATGTCTTCAAATCGACAGTAGCTGGCTGGCTGAAGGACATTATAATTTATGAGCCTGTCAATATGCTGTCGTTTGAGACCCACCCAGAGCTGCACATACTGTACGCTGTATTGATATAGAGCACATCACAAGCCTGCTGTGAATCTATGTGGTGAGCCTGTAATCCCACAGTCAGTGGGAAGCCTGTTACTGAGTAACTGGATCTCTGCTGAAGATAGGCCACTCTGAGGGATTACAGGGTTCGATAACAGGAATGTATTGATCTGTGAGAGTGGAGGCCGCTGTCAATTCTTACTTAATAAACAGGAACCCTTTCCAGCGCCAGAGCCGTTGAACTCGGACAGCAATTGCTAAGAGCTTCCACAGCCAGTAATTCACTTCAATCAGATTTGGGATAGAGATATGATATGAACCTTGTTTTTTTCTTGCTCCCTCATTGGCAGATACGGTTTCTTAGGCTTTTTAATGGTTTTCCTTTGTTGGTTTTCACAAAATATAGTCATCAAAACATTTCAACCAAGCAATGCCACCTTTCGAAGAGGCAAAAGAATTATTCAGAAAAAAAAACATTGCAAAGGATATATATTTTTTTTAAAGTGCAATTTCTATTATGAGATAATTGCCAGTTACGACAGGAATTAGATGCCTGATAGGCCTTTACAGCTCTCCCAGCACCTTCCCAGAGGAGCGCTGTCTGACGATGACATCATTCATTCTAATCCCGCGACATGGCAATGCGAGCGACAGTCACACTGCATGCATTAATCCTCCATTCTGCACCGCTGAATCCACAAGGGAGTCCCAGGCGATGGCACGTCTCGGCACCAGTGAATACCAAGCACTGGAGTGTTTTAGAATGACACATCCCTACAGAAGAGAGCACAGCCTCACTCTTGCAAAGCACATCAGAAAACACAGGTGCAGCTAGCAGCACAGCTGTCACACGGATAGCTGTACTGTATATCACTGAGTCAGAGCAGATAGAGGCATTAGTTTTCCATTCAAAGCGTGCGTGGTAGCTGGCAAATATCTGGCAAACTCTCACAGCTCTATAATAGCCCAAAATAAGCCCAGCCTCGCTGCTTGTACAGCTGTCAGTGTCCTGTAGTGATCACAAGGACATTATTTTGCCTTGGTAGGTTACAGAGAGAAGCGTTTCAGGAAATCCTGCAAACGCCAACGAGCCGCACACAGAGAAGCATTAATCAGCTCAGTTATGAAGATCCTGTCAGCAGTTTGTATCTTGGCAGCGTGCAATCAAACTTGCTCATGCAGATGAGAGCTCCAGAGACTCTGACCGTGCCTGCGATTGAATCACGCCAACAGCACCCAGTTTAGAAATCCCGCAATGCAACAACATGAATTACTTCATCAAGGTCATCTTCCACTGAGCCGCCTTCTCCCTACAGGCACGGCAGCCTTGATAAATCAATCACTGTCGGGTAATTAACATTCTGTGCCCCATCGGAATCTCCTGGTCGCCATGGTAATTAGGAAATAGCTGTATAAATCTGGTACCACTTTCCAAACGTATGAAGCTGTTGTCTAGTTGCACAACCAGGCCTGGTTAATGTGTAACAAAATACAGACTGGCACTTCAAAACGTTTCTCATTGAATCTATACAGGATGAAATATAGTTGTTGTTTTTTGTTTTAAATTGCTCTGCAGTGTCAACACCTTTACACTTATTAATACCCAACTGAAAGAAGAAAAAACTAACCAAACTCCCCCACCTCACTCCCTGATGGGTAAAGAGGGTCTGTGTGCCAAGATAATGATAGATAATGGCTACTTCAGCTCCGGGGCTGCAATTTACTTCCACTGAGTGCTGAACAAAGGGAAAGCAAATTCCATCCGCTCCAGCGGTGACAGTGATTGACTCGGAGGAGGGAGAGCGGGAGTCAGGGGGCCGCATCGCTCCTCCGTAGCTCCCAGGCTGCGACTCGTGATTTACACTGAGCCTGCGTGTCCTTGAGAGTCGTTCTGTCAGAGATGCAAAACACAGGAGCAGCCTGCCCTTCCAGGACTGTCCTTGTGCCAGCCCGCTTGCCAGACTGCAGAACCAGATATAACCAGGGTTGCCCGACAATGGCAGCCCTGTGCAGGGGCATGGTGGAGACAGGGTAACATAATACCTAGCAATAATGTTATTGAATACCCCTCTACTGCAAGGGCGCTTGTGACAGAACATCAAATAACCTCACAAATCAACCATTTACAGAGCTCTGAGGAGGAAAGAACGTTCCTTTCACAAGGAGCAGATCAAACCTAGGGAGCACTTTTTCCGTTCATGACAACCGGCTGGAAGAACACAGAGGGAGGTTTTCGAGGGACCCGCGTGTGGGGCATGCTGTAATAATAGAAGCACAAAGGGTCGAGAGGTCGGCGCTTGACATTTTTATAAATTTGCTGTGTGACATTTATGCAGCCTGCGGGCCTGTGATAAGCCAGGAGCTGTGTGTGTGTGTGTGTGTGTGTGTGTGTGTGTGTGTGTGTGTGTGTGTGTGTGTGTGTGTGTGTGTGTGTGAGAGAGAGAGAGAGAGAGAGAGAGAGAGAGAGAGAGAGAGAGAGAGAGAGAGAGAGAGACAGAGAGAGACAGAGAGTATACGGTGAGCCAGGAATAAATACAATGGTTTTGCATCATTATTCTTTGATCAGGTGCTATATTTCTGTTTGTTTATCAGTCCTATTTCTGCAAGCCTGCTATCAGCATTGTTTTTTTTTTTTTACATCCTGGACCGGAAAGTTGCAATTTGCCACTGGCAGCTGCTGACTGGTTAATTATACCCCCTCCCCTTTAATAAATATGTTGTCTTTATTAAAACACAAGGCAGAACTGACATTGTGTGACGGCCCCTAAGGGGCGATAGAGAGCAACGTCAAGGGTGACTCATCAATCACTAGAATGAACAGAATATATATATGGGTGTGAAAGGAGGTATAATTGCTGTCTTGAAATGAAAGGTTCAGCTTCACAATGATAAGAGCAGCAGTGACAATGGCACAAGCTGACACAGCCCCCAGGGAGCTGGCTGAGTTGGTTCAGACCTGGTCTAAACGGTTTAATTGAAGGTTACCCTGAAGACACCTGCAGAGAGTGTAAATAAGGGCACTCGAGTAGAGCCTGTCTGCATGCCGTCGAGCAGGATCACCGACGCTGTGTTTCATTCTAATGAACGCAGCCTGGCGCGCTTCCACACCGATGGTAACGTCTTCATAATGAGAGGGTTTATAAATAGAACCCCGTAGGGAAGAGAAAGGGAAGTTCAAACATAATTGAAGCAGCGGCCTTCGGTTTAGTGGCACAGACTCCCACAGGCTCTCTCTCTCTCTCTCTCTTTCTGTCCTCTCTCATAATACCTGCGCAGCGGATCATCACAGCCGCTCTGAGTGCTCTGCAGTCGCTGCCGTTTCTAGAGATAATGAGCAATACGCGTGTGGGACTCATTTCGTTACTGAGCACCCCTTGTTCACCTGTGTTGTGCACTGAGCTGTCACACCGTTAACAACGGCAAGCGTGTTCATGCAACACTTGTCTCGAAAGAGTTCACAGTTGGGTTTTTTTAACATTATTTTATTTTATTTTGAAATGCAATCAGCAGCTAGCTAAACAAAGTGCCCAGTTAACATTTCCAAACGATCCAATTAAAAAAAACCAATAAGCACATTGCAGTTGTACTAATACATGCGTCCTTTAACATTTCTCAGTTAAAAGCAGCAAGGTTCTTTATTATTTAACAGCACTATTGCACTGAACACACAAGACACCTGGGAGTTACAGGGCCACCGATGCGGGGCACCGCTGTCACTTCTGGTGTCACCCTGCGATCATTTCAAATGTGCCGAGGCACAGGGAGAAACACCGCACAATAAACAAAGGAAAATGAACATGCTGTGGGGATTTGAATTAGGTCTGGATTAAAACAAAATTACAGCAGCGCCATAGCCATTAAGAAGAATAGCTAAAGCAGTTTGAAAAATGTGATTCAAGTCTTACCAGTAGAAACTATTTAACAAAGCCTAAGGCAACTGTGTGTGTAGCAGGGAGGAGTCTGGGTGTGAACTGACCACCATGCATCACCTCAAGAGAGCTTCTTAACCGCTATACAAAAGAGACAGCTCGTCTGCATTCCTGGTTATAGAGCTCTTAACCGCATATCGCCGACAGGAGACAGAATCCGTGCCAGCAGTGCAGCACACAGCACTGTGGCGTGTGCAATGAAATGAACATGAGCACAGCGTGAAGGGTTCTGTACATGACAAGTTGATTCCTACTGTCAGCACAGTGGCGAGGTAATGCATATTTAGACCTACAGTTAAAAAATAAAATCACATAGAGAAGGACAGGAGGCGAGTGCAGAGCGACTTGGGGCTTCTCTCCATGCTTTGAAGATCGCTGCTGTCTTATACAGCGTTCAGTGAAGAAGGCGGGCCTGCAGAGCTGACTGCTCAGATACACAGCTGCTTGCCTCGCTTGAATGAAGAAAAAGCATCAAGACTAGCATCCCAGACAGTGTCATATCAACGCAATGTACGGGCCCTTGCACAGAATCATCAGCACCCCAAAACTGACTGCCGCTGAATACACCAACAGAAACACCCAGGGAAGACTTACCGAGATCCTTTGCAAAAGTTGAAATTCGGATGCAAATTGTTTTAAATGTGTAACACACCCCTGTAAAATAAATCTTGAATACTGTGAAATGTTACAAGTTTATAATAAACGAACGTGCTTGAGATTCACATCCTGCAAAGTCATTCTTACACCCTGAAAGACACGATCAGCTGCACATCCCTCTACATTATTATCAGAGTTATAATTTTTCTTATGGATACGCTTGGATTTATTTTTACTCAGAATCTGAAGGAGCTCTCATTTTAATTTACTTTTCCAGCTGAGGGACTGATAAAAAAAGGACCCCATCTGGCCTCAGATTCTCCCTGGCTGCCGCGCTTCAGTCAGGCTCTGATATAGCGAGGAACTCCTGGAAGCTGGTGTGTGAGCGCAGTGGGGATCATGACAGATGGGACAGCAGAATGATGTAGGACTCGTTATATAACGTCTGTGCTTTTTGATCTGCTGAAAGCCTTTAAACCGCGCCTGGAACACCACAAATGCACCTGAAAGTGTGTCACAGCCTTCAGTCTGACAGCAGGGTATCCAGTCGCCTTGTTTGTTTTTTGCAAAGCTGCAGATTAATAAAGAGGAAGGGGATTTGATGGTATTAATGTCTTCCTCCCATTTGACTGTGAAAACCCTTTGTTGTGTTAACACTGGCTGTCCCAGGATCGCACTGGACTGTGGCAGGGTCTGCTCCCCCTAGTATGCAGCTTGGTCTCATGACTGATGCTCTGCGGGGCTGTTTTAAATTGGGCCAAAAAAAACCAAAATAAATCTTCTGCATATTACTGTCTTTAAGATTGTTGCATGCTTCTCTGAGTCCCAATCTCAGAGGCAAAGACCTTCTCCAAGACTTAGCAGAAGCAGCCCTAGAGAAAGGAGTTTGGAAATGCTTTTCTGGCCAATAGCAAGTGTTTTAGACAACTTCTAATTTGGCCCCACCCACTCCACGTTTGGCCCCACCCATTCACTCACGTTCCACCATTTGGCCCCGCCCATTCTTCCAAAAACAGATCCTTCACGTTCTTATTGGCGACTCTACAAGGAACTCTCTTAACCAGCTAACCCTGGGCCATCCCAACAGAATACAAATGAAGCACACTGCTGTGTTTGCAGCCCAGAAACCCAGAGAAAACGCCCGGGCTACCTGGCAAAGATCGGAGTGGCGCATGAAACATAGGGTGGTAAGATTCAAACGCAAACGCAGGGAGGAGGTTGAGGCTTTCACGGAGAAACCAGCTTTGAGAAACGTGCCCTTGTAGTTCAGGACGTCACCCTCACAACTCAAGTGGGTTTCACGGGTATGATTTTGCAATTGTTAATATACAGATATCCTTGACGCATGTTGGACGGTTTTCCTTTCTCTCTATCTTCACTTGGTGAAATGCAGCGGAAGCTGGCACACGATGCCCCTAGACGGCTGCCAGGGCCTGGGTAGGATCCTCACGTTCTCGTCAGGAGAGCTTGTGGATGCTGGCTGCACAGTGGTGGCGTGCTGAGAGACAGCGCGCTCCTGCCTGAGCTTGTGACGGGAGCGTCTGCTCACAGTATCTTGGAAAAGCACAGCTAGACGCGAAGCTCCCAAAGTGCAGTACATAACCCCAGCCCTCTCGCTGCAGTACCAGAGGTAGCTCTCCTTCCAATGTAGCCTCACCTCATCTTTGTTTTAACGTCTTTTGCCGTCAGAAATAAGTACAAGCCATCAGAATAAAAGACGCATGAGAGAATGCTTGCTCCCGGTTATCAGCATCCTGGAGTTTTCTACAGCTGCTGTCGGCACTCACGTTCAGAGTGATTGAAGCAGGGTTCAAGTTTCAGGTCAGCTGGGATTGCTAATGAATACAGAATGAAGTGAGGCCCTTCATTACGTTGAGCACTAAGCCTTTAAACAGACCTTTTATAAATACGCCTGCCCCCGGACTCCCCAGAACTGGATTCCCAGTCTTTTGACTGGGCGCTATTGACCGCTGTTGACCTGAACACACAGAATGCTTTGCTGTTAACTGACTGCCATTCCCATCCGTTAGCCCAGGTGAAACTCTGCAGGCTGGAGGTTCAAAGCCATCAAGAGGTCAACCGTCCACCCCAACCCCAGCATCATCATTAGCTGTTAGTGTTGCAGCGACATTATCACACAGCGGCAAACCCACGGGGTGGCTGGGAAGCACGTCAGCCAGGTTGACAGCTGCTAATCCAGCTCTACAAACCGAAGCCTCTCTTTTATCACACAATTACAGTGAACCCCGGAACTCTTGCAGCACTACGATCAGTCAGAAGTGCAGACAGCTCTAGAAGTACAGTGCAAAACATCTCAGCACAGAGCAGCAGGCTGGCAGACTAATCTAGTTATTTATTTTACATTGCAAGACGTGGAAACTGTTTCAGTAGTGGTCCCCTGGGATACCACAACACCTCTTTGCAGGAATTAAAAATGATTTCTTTCTCATTCAAACGTTGAAGAGGTTCTGTTGCAGTGAAAGATTGAAGCTCTTTATTCAAAGTGCCGGACAAGCCGTTCCTGTAAACCACGTCTATCCTCCATTAATATTTCTGATTCACATTGTTTCAGCCTTCCATGACCCACGTGCTCTGAATCTGCATTGCTCCTCAGGAAACCTCAGCGCCATAGGGTCGTCAGAAACCTTTTACAGAAAAAAAAAAAATGACGTTCTTGACGATTACAGCCTTTTATTTCAACCTTCTGTCAACTCTATTATAATCAGTTGTTTAAATTCGTTGAGGGAAGGGGCACAAGCTCCCCTCACCCATCCTGAAACCTGCTATTAACCTGAAGCTAAAAAAGGAAAGAACAGAATTGTTTGCAATAGGAAGTAAAGGGTTAAATACAGTCAAGGCCACCGAGGATATCCCTACGCTCCCTGAGTGCCTTGATCAAAAAAGTAGTCCTGGCAGTTCTATAATGGCTGTAATCAGTAAGCTAGTGCACTTACAAACCCATTAGGGAGAAAGTAGAAAGTGCATTGTGCGTCTAAATTCACCACTAATAGCCTGGACTCTCTCACTGCTATATTTCTGCAAGTGCCTTTGTGTTGTTTTTCTCTTTCAGAAACTCCTATTGGTCTGTAAAGATTATGTCACCTTTCCAGACTTTTTCCGCCTGCAGCTGTGATAGTGCATATTTCAGCAGGTTAACATGAACAAATTAAGAGCATATTCCTCTCTCTCTCTCTCTCTCTCTCTCTCTCTCTCTCTCTCTCTCTCTCTCTCTCTCTCTCTCTCTCTCTCTCTCTCTCTCTCTCTCTCTCTCTCGCTCTCTCTCTCTCTCTCTCTCTCTCTCTGTCTCTCTCTCTCTCGTTCTCTCTCTCTCTCTCTCTCTCTCTCTCTCTCTCTCTCTTGTCTCAACAAAGTAACTCAAAGTTTCATCTCTAACAGCACCTCTCTTTAGGTTCTGGATCTGCATCAGGCACTTTTCAGACCAGTTGAACGAACCCCATTGCATTTATATTGCTAAAATCATCTGGAATGAAAACACTGAGATTTTGTAGGGTCAGGTTTAGCGTGAGGGATTGGTTAGGGTTAAGGTTATATTGTTAGGGTTATACAGAAACACTTCATGTTAAGTGTGATCAAAACTAGCTTGAATCCAGTTAAATAGAGCATAAAAAATGGTATAATAATTTTAACAAGATATCAGAATGTTTGTATTGTAATACACGTCCACTGAATAAATACCTCGTTTTTACTAGAAGAGTTCTGCTCAGGAAGAATCATAGATTTATAATAACTACAGCTGCACTCCTTCAACGAAGAGTTCTCTCAGACCAAGAACTGCATTGCAAATTAGATTGAGATTGCTTTAAACAAATTTAAAACTCAGTGGAATCAGAAACAGATTCTGGAAAAGCCAGATGGGATTTCCTCATCCCTTAATCCATGATTCATATCTGTACCCCGCTAAGAATCCCTCCTCCTAGTTCGGACTCAAGAACTGGAGTCAGAAAACGACCCCCTTCTCAGTAAGGTCGGAACTCATAGTTGCTCGTTGTAATTATACAAACGACCCCCCCAAAAAAAAACATCAGCTCTCCCGAAGACACGCGTTCCCTCCCTGGGATACAATGAATCACAGCAATTTATTTCAGTACACAACCCCATTAGAGTAGCGTTGCTGCTCTCCACGCAGCCACTCAGTGCCGTTAGCCTGTAATTAACAAGACGCTGTTAGGGTTATTAGTGTCGGCACTCCTTGGCAGCTGCAGGCTCAGTCTGGGAGGGGGTGTCTGCCTGTCTGCCAGCCAGCCAGCTGACCTTCACACACCTCATCCTGAAGCAGGTTAAGCATCACTTCATGCTGCTGGGCGTCAGCGAGCAGGGCCTCCTGTGCACATCCAATAGAAAACATTGAGAATATGCCCACTGTCATACTGACAAGCCTTTCATATCGTGCGTCTGTTGCAGTGATATTGGATCCTGATTGATCTCACTTCAATGGCATTTAGTGTCCCAGGAAGGCATGTTGAATTCCTGGGACACCTGCCTCAAAAACCAAGACAACTCGGGGAAAACAGGAGCAGGTTGCAACCCTGGCCAGACCTCGAGTTTAAACAGGCCATCCATTATTGTCAACCACAGGGAATTATAGTCAAGCAGACTCGTTTCATCAGGCGCCTTCCACAGCAAGCAATAAGGAGATTGGGACCCCGCTGCTAACATTAGCATGCAGACTGTTAACCTCATGCAGCACCACTGGACCACAGCGTGCCCAGCAGTGGTCTACTGCCTCAGTGTGTTTGCTGTCATGCTGTCACTGGCCCTACTGGTGCTCTGCACTCATTCTAATTGTAAGAGTCTGCCTAGAGGGAGGACGGCAGCTCACATGCACTCTCTGTGCATTCTCAATGAGTTTTAATGCGCTCTCTCTCTCTCTCTCTCTTTCTCTCTCCCTCTCTTGCCTGCCTGTTGCTAAGCGATGGGAGGGCTTTAGGAAGAGATGACATTTTCCCGTATTGTTTTTCTTCCTGTCAGAAACATCTGTGTGGATTCATCATCATCATCACAGCAACAGAAAGGTCAGCCCCCCAGCTCTAAGCTTTTCTGAGCACCCCAGAAGAGCAGCGTGCACACGCTGGCACATCAACATGAAAAGCAGCTCAGCTGGGCCTGGGAGCTGTTTTATTAGCACTGCCTGCATAGCACACTTATTAAACACATATGCTGAGCAAAAACATTAAAGACAGTGAGGTCCCCTCTGTGGAGGGCTGGGACAGTGAGAATACTCTTCTCCTCAGATGTGAGAAAGCCTGGTTTTAATGTTCCCATCTCTTGTCCTTGGGGGATCCCTGTGAATAGGGAGTGGGGCACAAGGTGCGCTACAGGAACAGATTGATGTCCTTTTCAATCTCCTTCCCTCTCGCTCCAGCGATACAGCAGGGCAGGGAGGGAAGCAAGCTGCAGTTGTGTACTGCGCACTGCGAGGTGACCTTGAAGGAGGCAGTGTGATGTGTTTTATTCCTTTTCTCTGTTCGTTGCCAGTTTCATTATCCACCACTGGGGGTGAAATCCTCTGCAACTGGCATACGTGGGAAAAGACTTCTCTGCATCTAGAGAATCACTGAAAAGAAAATAAAGGACTTTTACCAGTTACTGTCAGCATGCTCTAAGAGTGAATGAGTGTAATTGTGGAGACTGGGGTTCAAAACATTGTTTGAATCACGTCCCAGCTTAACAAATGCATTGCAATAATTACTGTGTTATTAGAGTGCTCAACGCAGCCCCATAAAAACTTTGAGTTGAGAACCGATGGAGTCCCGCTGTCCTGAGATATGAATACAGCTTCTGCAAACCCTAGTGAATCTGATGCCTGCTAGTGTTTACTAATTACAGTGCACAGGAGCGGTCCATTAGCAGACCACAGCATTCCCGGCAAGCGCTGGAACGAACACCAATGTGAAAAGAGGACCCACCCTTATAAAGATGAGCCTCTCTCTCCCCACACTCATCGACTCTTCCTTTTGATTTCAGATCGCCGGAGCCGATGGTGCTGAATCCCTTAGGGGGTTGGTGCTTTCTCACAGAGAGCCTCAGCATTGCTCACACCTTCGTCAGCCCCCGCTCTGTCAGTCTGCTCACTGGCAAGAGCAGCGAGAGCAAGCGGCAGACCTGGGAGCAGCTCCACACAGCTCCGAGCGAACCCCACTGACCTGCAGCCCTCCGATCCTCTGCTCCCGTAGCTCCACTCGCTAGCGCCGTAAAAGAGTTTTTAAAATGCGTGTTTTAAAAATAAAAAGGCAATCCTGTTTTCATTTTGTTTTGTTTTATTTATAAAGTGTTCTTTTACACAGACGCAACTATTGGGATACAAATAATTGCTTTCTGACAGGAAAAGGAAACCTGTTAGGTTTGTGAATGAGCCCGTTAGAAACAGAAAGATTGGGACAGCACTGGCATATGCACCAGCTTGTGTGGTACAGGACCTGGGTGATATTCCACACGTATACAAAACACACTGGGCATTGTAACCCCTGTGTTAAATACACTGACACAACAGGCCTGGTTCAGGGTGAAAATGGGTTGCTACGGCAACACCGGCACCGCTAGACCTGCTTGCAGCCTGGCCTTCTAGTGGCAGCCTTCAAGGGCCGTATGATTTATTTTCTGCCTCAGAGCGACTTTCAGTTTGTTTTAATTAACAGTGTGTGAAGAATGTTGCTGATTGGCACTGCAAACCGAGGAGGGTTTGGATTTGGTTTGCTTTGGGATTTAAGTGGATCTCTTGCGTGAAAAATCAATCTAAAAAAAACAGATCCAAGTGTCTGTGGAGACTCTATGCAGCGGACTCTGCTTTGGTGTTGATCAGATAGAAATCTATAGCCCAGGTCACTTTGCATTCACGCTGGGTTCAGAATAGACTGTGCTAACGTTTGAAATGCATGCCAGGCTGCAGCCTGTGAATATTACTTTGATTAATGATGCAAAATGAATGCAATTCAAAAAATTACAATCCAAACTTCTTTTTTTTGTTCTTCAATATGATCCATTTTTATTCTAAAATTAATCTAGAAACAACAAAAGATTGCCAAACATGATTCGTATCAAAGAAGAATTCCCCTTTTTTCTGTCTGTTTCCTTCGTTCGCGTTACCCAGCGAAGGTCCAGTTAACAGAGTAAATTCAGCGCACTCCAGCATCACGCTGTTGTGACAGACATGACTTATTATGATTGCGAATGAGTGTGTGGCGCACAGGGCGCTCTGCGCGCTGAAATACCCGCTTTTAAAATGGAAAAGCCTTCTCAATCTGTTCTGTAAGACGGAGGTCCCTCAGACAATAAATCAGCCTGATGTAGGGAATTCAAATGAGAGTGTTTCCTCTCTCCCCTTTATTATTATTAGTATTAGTATTAGTATTAGTATTATTATTATTATTATTAGTATTAGTATTATACTCTGAAGTGTTGCTTTCTCTGCTCATGTATTTCCTCGAGTGCCTGTCTGTCTCAGTTTATTCTTGTCGTGAGGTTGTTCAGCTGAAAGGTCCCTGTTTACCAGCTGAGCGGCTGTGAATGACACGTGACAGGTGTTCAAAACAACATTGTCAAATTCAAATATCAGCTTCATGTGAAATCCTAGAAACACCAGCGGAATATCGTGCCACACTCTGCCTCTTCGCACCCAAAGTGACCTGACGCATTTGGTGCTGTCCCCATTATAACTCAAAGCATCCGCCACGATCGCAATTTACAGCGACATTCATGACGGCTCCCAGGTGGCAGCCAGGCGCCCTCACTAAGGGATCGATCAGCTCATTTATTACAGCTTGTGCAGCCTCGCTTCAGGCAGTATTCAGTGCCCTGAGCTTTGACACACCACCACCCAGCTCATCGCTGCTGCACTGCATCAATCCAGACTGGCTATGTAACCCGGCTGATTGAAAGACTGCACTGACATTTATTCCAGCTCCTGAATCACGCTTCCTGTCAACGCTGATCTAGCGCCGCCGCGACTGAAGCAGAATAATAATCTGATATCACAAGTTTACAAAGAGGCAGGCTGAAGCTGGTTTGTCAGAAACAAATACAGCTTGAACAATGAAGAAGAGGGTCTGACTTAATTATAATATTTTAATATCAGAACGGACTATACTTACAATCAGGCCGGGAATATACCTTAAAGGGAATGTGATTTTAGCCACAATGACCCGTTTGTTTCTGTTAAAGGAAACCCCTGTGTTTGTTTTCTGTTGTCATCGCCCGGTCTTCCCGCTGTAACTCTTTCCACATGTAGAAGACCCCCATAGTCTACATTTTATGCATTCACTTTTGCATTTTGGTAGCATTAGTGTCCTCTTTTGTACATGCTGTACAAAACCAATGCAGCATATTAATGGTAAGCCCCATGCATATACAGTGAAGGCAGTGTGAAGTATGATATTTTAAAATGCATTTCTTCCATATATCTCTGTTAACTAGAATAGCCAGTGCATTGCACACGGAGCTCAGAAGCAGTCAATACTCTACATGGCACTGAACTGCTGCGACAGTAGGGAATGCTCTTCTCAACAAGCAGCCAAGTGCTTAAAAAAATAACTTTTTATAGACAGTAAAGCCTCACACCTGTTTCCCTGGCAGTGTTCATTTCACAAGAACACAGAGGGAAGGAAAGAGACACGGCCAGCCAGGAGAGGAATGAAAACAGAGGGAAGGAAAGAGGCACGGCTCTCGATTGGATTACTGTAATGTTTTGTTTGCTGGCCTTCCTGACTCTAATCTGCGTCGACTCCAACTGCAGCCAGAGGGCTTCCTCGCACTCCTCGTTCTCGACACATCACCCCCGTTCTAAAATCATTACATTGGCTTCCTGTTAAGTTCAGGATTGATTTAAAAAATCTTCTTACTACTTATAAGGTGCTTCATGGTCTAGGGCAGTGGTGGTCTGGCCCTCGAGATGAAATCCAGTCCAGGTTTTCACTCCAAGCAGGTTCTAATGTAGTTCATTGAAGCTGCTAAGAGGGAAGTAACTAATGTAGGACCTGGCTGGAATAAAGACCAGGACTGGAATACATATCGAGGGCCACAGTTGTGTACTGCTGGTCTAGGGACTTCATATCTGCAGGACCGGTTGGTCCCTTCTGCCCCGAGCCGTAGCCTGAGATCAGAAAGTGCTGGCCTCCTGGTAGCTCCTAGATGTGGGCTGAAATCACGAGGGACAAGGGGCCCTTTAGCAGTTCTGCTCCCTGCCTCTGTGACTCTATTCCAGTCAACATCAGCAATGCTGGCCCAGCTGACATTTTAAAATTAATTTTAAAACAATATCTGTGTGTGTGTGTGTGTGTTTGTCAGTGTGTGTGTGTGTGTGTGTGTGTGTGCGTGTCAGTGTGTGTGTGTGTGTGTGTGTGTGTGCGTGTGTGCGTGTCAGTGTGTGTGTGTCAGTGTGTGTGTGTGTGTGTGTGTGTGTGTGTCAGTGTGTGTGTGTGTGTGTGTGTGTGTGTGTGTGTGTGTGTGTGTGTGTGTGTGTGTGTGTGTGTGTGTGTGTGTGTGTGTGTGTGTGTGTGTGTGTGTGTGTGTGTGTGTGTGTGTGTGTGTGTGTGTGTGTGTGTGTGTGGTGTGTGTGTGTCAGTGTGTGTGTGTGTGTGTGTGTGTGTGTGTCATCTCTTGTCATCTGAGGATCTATTTCCATTACTTGAAAAACCATCTGGAGCCACTTCGGCTGCTATGACAACAATCATTGAATAAATCAGCATGCGCCTGTGTTGCACAACCTCCAGTGATCACAGCTTGCCCTGTGTCTGGGAGTTACATTAGAAAGGTAATGCAAGGGGCCGGCTTGAAACCTCAATAGATTTCCACTGCTGGCTTGTCTTTTATTCTTGGACTGATTGTGTTCCAGCTACCTCACAATGGTATGGGAGGCAATGGCAGAATGGAGTCCCATTACACAACATCAATGCTCTCTCAACCCGTTCACACTGGCAACCCACTGCAGCCCCATGCTTCCATCACCCCACTGCAGCCCCATGCTTCCATCATCCCACTGCAGCCCCATGCTTCCATCACCCCACTGCAGCCCCATGCTTCCATCACCCCACTGCAGCCCCATGCTTCCATCACCCCACTGCAGCCCCATGCTTCCATCACCCCACTGCAGCCCCATGCTTCCATCACCCCACTGCAGCCCCATGCTTCCATCACCCCACTGCAGCCCCATGCTTCCATCACCCCACTGCAGCCCCATGCTTCCATCACCCCACTGCAGCCCCATGCTTCCATCACCCCACTGCAGCCCCATGCTTCCATCACCCCACTGCAGCCCCATGCTTCCATCACCCCACTGCAGCCCCATGCTTCCATCATCCCACTGCAGCCCCATGCTTCCATCACCCCACTGCATTGTGATCCCCTGATTGGCTGATTCAGTGTCCATGTGTTCCATTGTGATCCCCTGATTGGTTGATTCCTCATGCAGTTCTTATAATATCAATAAGACCCTACACATTACAGGGATCGCTTACCAGTTCATACCATAGAGTCAATCGGATGCAGAATCTCTTGTAATCCCCTTTGTGTCGGGTTGTATTGATTCACTGTGATGGATAATAGACTTGTGTCACAACTATCTGGATGAAGCCTCAGCCCTCTATTTCGTTGAGAGGTTTGATAGACTTTGATAGATTTGCTGTCTTGTATATCGTAACTGAAACCGCAGCTGGGAAATGCAGCTTTTAAATAACAGGCTCAGTGTTTATGGCTTGCATCGCAAAGTAATCAGTCATGTGACTGGACAGTCCGTTTTCGCCCGACGCATGCGGTCACCTACCGAGCTGTACGCTCCTGTCAATACCAATGTGATAATAGTCATTTGAAACCGTGTCAGTGTCGTTTGCGTTCACAGCCGCTGAGCGAATTTTGGAAGCCTGCGGGGTGATGTGCATTTCTCAAGCTGCGTCGGGCCGCTGCTGAGTGCCGCTGCTGAGTGCCGCTGGTTTTTATTGCTAAGCACACAGACAGAGGCGCACACGCAAGCAGTCTTGTTGCAGTGTCTAGCAGCACTCTGCAGCACGCGCCGCTACCTGCAGCGTGACCACCAGCACGAAGAAGCGCGGTCCCCTGCTGGGGTCCTCGCCCTGTCACTTTACTGCTGCTGTTAAGTCGATTGATATGGGTTTATTTTTTGTATTATTATCCTAAGGGAATGCAGTCTGCACGTCTGCCTATGCGCCCTCTCGGAGATCGATCTGGAGAAAAAGATTAAACACCTCGGAGGAACCTGCCTGGGTGGGCGCCCCTCTACGGAGAGAAGCGCCTAGACCTCTTTTCTAATTTTGGAGCCACGAGGTGGGGAAAAAGGGGGGGGGGGGGGGGGGGGGGGGGCACCTAGCCGTGAAAAAGCTTTAGAAATGGATGAATACTCGAGCTACTTATGCATCGACCCTACAGCTAAATTGTATATAAAAAGAGAGTCTCTCTCTCTCTCTCTCTCTCTCTCTCTCTCTCTCTCTCTCTCTCTCTCTCTCTCTCTCTCTCTCTCTCTCTCTCTCTCTCTCTCTCTGTCTCTCTCTCTCTCTCTCTCTCTCTCTCTCTCTCTCTCTCTCTCTCTCTCTCCCAGCACTACTGTCGTGACTGCAAGACTTCAGACACTGTCCTTTGTTCTCCTGAGGAAGGACGTGCACGTACCGAGCCAGGCTTTGAATTCAAATTGAATTCACGAAATTGGGTTTGCAGACTGTTTCTGTGGAATTATATTTATAAGGAATGCGGCTTTGGGAGGCGTTTCGAAGAAAACTTACGCCAATAAGATTGTGATTATTAATATTTTTTATTTTTTGGTTTGTTTTCTTTAATGCACAAATTTCCACGCAAGCAAAGAAAAGAAATTGCAAAAATATCAGTATGAGCTGCTTGAACTTTCACAGCAAAGGAAGATGCAGTGTCCGTCAGTGAGAAAATGGTGCAATGCAACACTTGACAACTTTACTTGCAAGACGGCACACGGCGGGTTAATACATGCATACAACAGTTATCACTGGACATTCGCCAGCACTCCTGCGCTACAGTAAGTCAGTACACCTTTCTTCTGCGTGCCTGTTGTTTTGTTTTTATATCTACCCCTTACAATTACAGAAACTGCTTTCTTAAGAAGAATATTGATCACGCTGCTGTGAGATAACTGTAAACAGCGGCAGAAAGTAACCATGACAGAGTTGATGTGTGACAGATCAAAACGTGGCTGTTTGCCAGTAGCTCTGTCTAATGCTGTGCTTTGTGCTTTCATGGTAGCTACAGATTCACCATGCCAGCCTTGTGGGAGAGGGCTTGTGCACCCTGTGATGTAAGACAGCGTTGACGGTGGGCTCCCTTCCGTGATCAAAGGAACTTTCTTCCACCATGAAGCTCTGCAGAAGCATCCCTACAGGCGAGCCAGCGTTCTGTACCCCAAAGAGCTCCCTCTGGTTGCCTCTCTGCGCCCTGCTTTCCCTCACCTTGCTGGGGCCCGAGGTGGGCTGCTCCACATTAGACTGCCACGAGACGTGCATTTGTGCCAGCAACATTGTGAGCTGCTCCAAGAAGGAGCTGGCCAGCATCCCCACGGCTCTGCCCAGGTACACGGCCGTGCTGGACCTCAGCTACAACAGCCTAAGCAAGCTGCGGGCCGAGTGGACCCCGGTCAAGCTGGATAAGCTGCACACCCTCCTCCTGAGCCACAACGGCATGACCTTCATCTCCTCGGAGGCCTTCTCCTTCGTCCCCAGGCTACGCTACTTGGACCTCTCGTCCAACCAACTGCAAGGGCTGGAGGAGTACCAGTTCACCGAGCTGGAGGAGCTGGAGGTGCTGCTGCTCTACAATAACAGGATCTCGCAGATCGACCGCTCCGCCTTCGAGGGTGTCACCAAGCTGCAGAAGCTCTACCTGAGCCAGAACCAGGTCTCCCGCTTCCCCCTGGAGCTGGTCAAGGAGAAGACCCGGCTGCCCGAGCTCAGCCTGCTGGACGTCTCGTCCAACCGCGTGAAGAGCCTGCCGGTGCAGGAGCTCAAGCTGCTGCCAGCCTGGATCAAGAACGGGCTCTACTTCCACAACAACCCCTTCACCTGCGACTGTGAGCTGTACAGCCTGCTGGCACTCTGGCACATCCGGAGGCTGAACTCAGCCGTGGACTTCAAGGACGAGTACAACTGCACCTTGCAGACGCCCAAGAAGACCAGCGTGCGCCTCTTCCAGCTCGGGGAGGAGTACATGAACTGCAGCGCCGTGAAAGAGGCCGAGGTGGAGGCCTACCTGGGCGACAGCCTGACCCTGGAATGTGACACCCGGCTGAGGGACATGACCAAGACCTGGGTGACAGCGAGCAACGAGGTGGCTGCTTCGGCGAGGAGCAACCAGAGCGCTGTGGTCCTGGCCAATGGCAGCCTGCAGATCCGGCAGGCCCAGGCAGAAGACTCTGGGGTCTACACCTGCTACGCGGTGAGCGATTCCCTGAATGAGACCCTGTATGTGTCGGTGAGGGTGCACAACTTCACCATGCCTGAGGACAGCGACGCCTTCAACACCGCCTACACCACGCTGGTGGGCTGCGTCTCAAGCGCCATCCTGGTCCTCATCTATCTCTACCTGACCCCTTGCCGCTGCTTTTGCTGCCCTGGAGATGAGAAGGTGAAGAGCCAGCACGAGGACAGCATCCACTCTTCCATGCTCAGCGCCAGCGCTACCCCCACCCACGACTTGCTGGCGGGGCAAACTGGGCTCAGCAGACGCATAGCTTTTATTGAGCCTTCCAAAGACTCCCAGGGCCAGAACGGGAAACTGAACCCCAGCTCTGAAGAGGAGCAGGAGGGTACGAGAGGAAAGGAACGCAGGAGGAAGTCAGACGCGGAGTCCGTCAGCTCAGTGTTTTCAGATACTCCCATTGTGGTGTAAAGCACGAGGGATATCATGTATTTAAACAGAAGTGTGCACATTATCTCTGGAGTCTCCGTGCACAGCAGAGCTTTCTACTGTGAGTAACTCATGAATGGGAAGGGAAGTCAAGAGGCTTAGGGTTAGGGCTAAGTAACCTTATATTAGAATAGTTCTGGCAACTTCATTTGTAGCACTTCAGTTATACTGTGAATTGAGTTTGTAAAGTCCATTCAAAAGAAGAGTAGGGGAGTTTGGAGATGCAGGTACAATTTTGAAACCTCCCAGTCAAAAAACAAAGTGAGACATGCAAGCTGTGCATCTGCCATGTCCAGCAGGAGCCTTGACGCGCTCATTTGTTGTTTAGGGTTAATAACTCACCACCGCCCCCTATAGGAAGTAATGTATCTCTCCGCTGACAAGAAGGACCCCCGGGCTCACACAGTCACAATGCAGGGGTCACGTGTGCAGCTGCAATAATAGCCCCCCCTCGGGGTGTGATGGAGTAGCAGGAGACAGCACAAGCACACGGCAGGGATATCATTGTGCAACGCACTGGCAGGCATTCGGTAGAGAGAGAGGGGGGGGGGCGCAGGAAAACAGGGGCTCTACCCTGAACAGGGATCCAGTCAATAAAAAAGGAGCTCCCCTCTGTTTGATGAGGACGCTTTTCCAGGTGTGGTTTGAGCTGTTTTTAAGGAAGGGCTTATCTTAACTTTTCAGATTTATTTTTTTTCATTTGTTTTTCTGCAGTAGTATTGTGGGGTCAAGTCCTATTTCTATCCTATCATTGGAAACTACCATAGAGCAAAGAAAATAGCTGAGAGTTATAGAACAGATATAGATATATATATGAGAATTTTGGTTAATAATATTCCAGTTATATTCTATATTCAGCCACCATATCGTGCTGTGTTCTGATATTCTAAAGCATTCCACTGCAGTTTCTGTATTCAAATCGAAGCTGCTAAGCATCCCGCACGCTGCTGAAACGCCAGCTCACTCTGACAGACCCAGGTGTGGGTGTATATTTGACTGTTAGATGATTCCGCTTGTCATGCTGACTGCAAGCCATATAGTTGACAGTGGAATCCCGAATTTACATTAAGCGGGCGGGAAGCACAGCTGTGCTCCTGATCGAAGCTTGCAAGTCCTTCTCATGTTATTGATGCGGAGCCTGTGTGTGTGTGTGTGTGTGTGTGTGTGTGTGTGTGTGTGTGTGTGTGTGTGTGTGTGTGTGTGTGTGTGTGTGTGTGTCATTTTAAAATTGCGTGTCTTTATTTTTATAATTTGGTGTCTTTTTGAATTATCCTGTATGATTTTCTTTTTAGTAAAGGTCAAGTATGATTTGACCAAAAAAAAAACAACAAGCATTAAACCTGCACTGTTTGCTCGAAATGATTTTTATTTTGTCAATGTTTATATTCGGCGAAAGTGATCGAATGAAAAAATAAAATAAAAGCTTTGCTATGGCAACAGTAGCAAAATATAAGCATTACTCGGCCGCCACGGGGCTTGTGAGATTGCGTGAACCTTGAAAGAAACTGACGGAGAGTTGATCTAAAAAGAACAAATACAGAATGTACTATAATCAGTAGGTAAAAACACACCGCGTGTATTTAGGGCTTCTTTGTGAAGTGAACCCCTAATCCTGGGGTGGGATTCCGGCCCAGATCTTTGTTACAGCCATATCCCCACGTCAGCCTGCATTCAGGAGTTAATGTGTTCATTATTTAATCGGCAGCCTCTAAACCCAGGTGTGGATTACCCTCGCTGCTCTAAACCCACCAGTGCTCCCAGTCCTGGCAGCCTAATGGGCAAACTGGTATTGTGAAACGCGCTTAGGGTGAGTCCAGTGAACACGAAGCGGGACCGCGTAAAAGGCGCAACACGCATCGCTCGTACAGACTCGCCAGACACTGTGCTGTTTGCTCAGCTCAGCCGCCACAAAGACAGTTTAATCACAGGGGATGCCGTGCTCCTTTCATGCTGAAAAAAAAAACAAAACAATCAGACTCCTGCAGCCTGAAGCGTCCCAGGCAACTGACACCTACCCTGTTGTTTTAAACAAAGAGACGGCATTGGAAATGGATATTGAAAACCGCGAAGGTGCTCGTTTAGAACCGACAATGATCACTGGTGGCTAGATTTGAATGATGCGAGTTTATTTTTATTTATGTAATGAATTGTGGCTCGGGAGATTATTTTCACCCCGCCATGCGATATTATTTGATGTCGAATTGCGTCAGCGCTAAGACATTCGTTTTCTATGTGAAAAAGGAAAAGTCGCAAGCCATTATTCAGTGTTCTTGTTCCTTTCACCCTGCACTGACCTCTAGGGTACTGGCAAGGTCATCGTGGAATAGGCTGTTACCCCCACAGTCTGAAACTCGTCCCCGCGTTCCACGCTAGAGCGAGTTTTTATTTATTAAGCACAATGCTGTGCATTTAAATCACGCTGCTTGTTCAAGCACATCACAAGGAGAAATTCTTCATGCGCTAAAGGGGTTGTTTGTGACGGACTGAATAGGACTGGGTTCGCTCAGATATTCTAGAGGACAGGGGCCTGCTCTGGTATTCTGCACTCTTGCTGGTAAACAGAGAGAAGCGAATCATGCCCGCCGCAGAGCTTGACGGAGTTGCTTAGCATTATGAATGTGAGCAAATACAATATGGATCATGAACTCATCATGCAGTGCGTTGAAACAGCAGGCTAATGCGGCGGGTGAGGGTCAGGTATAGCCCCCTGATAGTGAGTTATACCTGCGCTCCCTATTCCCGCTCCATGCACAGTATTGTCCTGTTTATAACAAGGAGAAGCCAGTCTGAAACAACAAGTTTCGTCCTTTCAGCAGTATTGAAACGTCGGTTACAGCAGTCAGCTCCACTGTTACTGCTGAAAGGACAAAACTTGCTGTTTCAGACTGGCTTGGAGTACCCAGATGCATGCAGCTCTCTGCTGCTCCAATACTGCACGGTTATGTTGGGTTATCCTTTTAAAAGCCGCTGCATAGATAGAGCCTCCAGAATTGAAAGGGAATCTAAATTTTTTTGGAGCTGACAGCCAGCCTGTTTTGAGTTAGTTTAGGTAATTAGAAAGGGAGCAGGTTAGGAATCTCTTGTGTGGGTAGAAAACGATTCAGGAATGGGAGCGAGCCCCTGCCTGGAAATTCTTTGCTTTGCTTTCCTCTCTCAAATGTAACCCTTCTTCCTGTCTTCACGTCCCATCTGGAGAAATGGACTTGCTCTGTTTTGCGATGGAGGTACATTTTATTATGTTTAACATGGTTCCTATATTTGTACAGTAATCTGTATCCCCCCCCCCCCCCCCCCCCCCCCCCCAAAAAAAATATATATATAGAGAGAGATTATAGAGAATATATATAAAAAAAAAAAACTCAAGAGCCATGTTTTATGATCATTGGTGTGTGCCATGTGTTATTTACTGTCATGTCTTCTTAAAGTGTTAGTTCTTTGTATGTTTCTGTGAAAGCTCGTACGGCTTACAACTTCTGAGCTTAAACTCTTGAAGAGACTAGATGAAGCGGACAAGCGTTTGGGACAGCGCCCCTTCCCCAGTGTGAAAGAAGGCGCGTAGCCGAAACGTTTGTCCGCTCGACTCGGTTCCTTCTACTTTCACCTCTGTATATTAGTAACAATCCAGCATTCCCGGCGCCTGGGTTCCCAGCGCAACAGAAGGGCTGCTTTTGCCGGGGAAGGTTTGCGAGTTTCCTTTGTCACTCCTGTATTGTTTATCCTGAGCTCCCCTTGCCGTGCCGGTGTTGCTGCTGGGCGATGCTTTGTGACTCACTCTGCCTGTGCTGTGCTCAGTCCTCCAGGGCTCTTCGTTGGAGTCCTTTACTGTGCCAGGCTCATCCCAAACACGCTGCTAATAACAGAGAAAGAGCTGCGCGACCTTTCACTATACTGTAACATTTCTTCTAGCGTCCAGGACCACAGTGCCGCCTATCTGTTGAAATTTGCCATGACGCTCTGTGTTGATAATGAATTGCGTAACTGCACAGCACCTGCTCTGAGCTTCGCTCTGCCATTGTCTCTCCCTAGTGTGCACACCAGGGTAGCAAAATCTGCATGACACAGACTCCGGAACCAAATTGGTATGCAATAATTAACAAAAGACGAAACTTACAGGCTAAGCTCAGTATTTCTATTTTGAATCGCATAAGAGATTCGATTAGCAGCCTTGCAACAAAATAGCCAAGGAAGAGGGATTCTGACGGCATCTGATGCTGTTGCTGATATGAGACCTTTCCTGTCAGCTCCCAAAAAATTAGAACTGAAAAAAAATCTTCAGTTTTAACTAGTCTGGAGCCCTAGTGTGTGTGAGTCAAAAACACCAGCTCACTCGCAAAAAGAGTATTAGATTATACATCTCATCTTTAGTGCCATTTTCCCTTCCCATGAAAAGAATATAAAGCAGTGCGTGCAAAAACACAGCGAGCGGGTTGGTTTGTCCCTCCAGTTTGTGTAGCAGAGCTAGTCGTGGAGAGGGGGTGCCGGGGCAGGGCTGAAGCCTCATCAACCTGCAGGCGCTGGGCATCACTGTCACAGCCTGCCTTGTCAATCTGCGGGCGCTGGGCATCACTGACACAGCCCGCCTTGTCAACCTGCAGGCGCTGGGCATCACTGTCACAGCCCGCCTTGTCAATCTGCGGGCGCTGGGCATCACTGTCACAGCCCGCCTTGTCAATCTGCGGGCGCTGGGCATCACTGTCACAGCCCGCCTTGTCAATCTGCGGGTGCTGGGCATCACTGTCACAGCCCGCCTTGTCAATCTGCGGGCGCTGGGCATCACTGTCACAGCCCGCCTTGTCAATCTGCGGGCGCTGGGCATCACTGTCACAGCCCGCCTTGTCAATCTGCGGGTGCTGGGCATCACTGTCACAGCCCGCCTTGTCAATCTGCGGGTGCTGGGCATCACTGTCACAGCCCGCCTTGTCAATCTGCGGGCGCTGGGCATCACTGTCACAGCCCGCCTTGTCAATCTGCGGGCGCTGGGCATCACTGTCACAGCCCGCCTTGTCAATCTGCGGGTGCTGGGCATCACTGTCACAGCCCGCCTTGTCAATCTGTGGGCGCTGGGCATCACTGTCACAGCCCGCCTTGTCAACCTGCAGGCGCTGGGCATCACTGTCACAGCCCACCTTGTCAACCTGCAGGCGCTGGGCATCACTGACACAGCCTGCCTCACCTCGCTGCTGTTTTTACACGCATAGCTCTCAAGGTCCGTCTTCTTTAAATGGAATAAATAAAAGTCATTAATCAGCCATGCAGCCCCTCGAGCTCCGTTTGTTCCAGACGCTGCACTGTGGATAATAAATCCACTCGCGCCATCGCAGCTTTCAGAACTGCTGAGAACAATTTAATGACCTGTATATACTTAAAAAAAAACATTTCAATAATGGATAGAGGAGTTCCTGTAATCTGTCAGCACACTGGGATAGAGTCCAGGTCTGCAGCTTCAGCATCACAGACCCATCCAAGCTGGAGACACAGCCTTGGCTATTACCATGGGCTGCTATTCCAAATGATGGATTTATTATTTGATTGTAGATTGAAAAGACAGAAACAGTGAGATTGGACTGCACCCAACTGTTCCACAGTGCCCCTCTCTCTCTGACTCCACGGGACTGCTTCGTGCACACTGTGAAATCATTCACCAAAGTCATTGTGAAGATGGGTAAGGGTGTGTGCCAGTTTAGCACAGAAAGCAGGTCTGTCGTGTGTCGTGGCATCTTCACGTCTTCCCAGGCTGCGGCAACTGAGACAGGGCTGGGACTGGTGCAAAGCCTGCCCCTCGTCGGAAGCAGGGAAGGAGAAGCTGACTTCAAAGGAGCAGGTTTTTTTTAGAAATTCAAGGACAGAGCCTACAGATCGATTCCACACTGACCGGGTACACTGCTTCACACCGCAGTGCTGCACATTCTCAAAACCCACGTTACATCACTCTCACCACGGCTTTTATATAGAACAACTGCACCAAACAAACCAACAGACACATCCAGCCATTACTCTCTCCATCACAGGTGACACCAGAGAGCTTAGTGGCTTGTCTTAGCTTCATTATACCCATTGTAAAGTGCCACGCAGCCCACGGCATTGCTCACGCATGCCTAAACAACTCCCACTGAGAGAGCAGGAAGGACCCGTTCAATTCTGGTACGTTATGCTGTTTTCGGACTTTTACACCTAAATTGAATTTATTTATTTATTTATTTATTTATTTATTTTTTTACCATAGTATGCCGATATTTATCACATGCAAACTGGAAAGGGGTCAGGGAGAGCACAGTGAGATGGCTAGCAGTGTTTTTAATGTAGCGCACAGGGGTCATGTTAGGGTTAGTGAATCCGCGGACTTTAAATCATCTGGCTTTTTACAAACTGAAGCACAGACTGAACTGCACAGCACCCCCACGGATTCCAGACACTGCGGAATATTTATGAGACATTCCGCCTTGCTCGAGCCTGCTCAGAGACAGCCCCACAGAGTAAAACACACAGGTCACTTCATTAAACACACTGGTCACTTCATTAAACACACTGGTCACTTCATTAAGCACACACTCACAAGTGCTGGCACAGGAATGCATCACGACTGAGAACAGCATCCTGATATAATTAACAGAATCGAAGCGGTGCAGATTGAGAGGATGTCAAGTATCTTTCAGGTGAGAGGGGCTTAACGAGGTTAGTGTTGACAGTAAAAGGACAGCCCTGTCTTGTCAATGGAAATGCTGCAGCTGTGTTCTGATCTTCTGGGGGGGAAAACAACAGTCTCATGACTTTCAGACTGTAATCTGTTTCTCAACGGAAGAGGCTCCGAGCATGAAATCCGCCGACAATCTGAGGGGAGGATTACATTCTTTAGAGCAAACAAATACAAATAGATGCAAAGGCTTGGTGAGCTGTACGGCCGAAGAAACACAGCTCACTTCTGCCACCTGGTGCATTTCTAATGAACAGCACTCAACTGGGTGCTTATTCTGATCTGTTACAGCTCGACCTTTGTCGGGTTTCATTTCTGATCACATGACGTCCCTTTTAAACTTATTCTGAGCCGATTCTGTTTTCAAATCCATCTCAGTAAAAGCTGTTAATAGCAAAAACAATGGCGCTTGTTTTTACTTGTTTTATCTGGACGCAGCCTGACTCTTGCTCGCTTAATTGATATTTCAGAGAGGCGTGATAATCGTCGTTAATTGCTCACCGCTTATCCTAATTGCATTTCATTCTTGCAGTCGCACTGTTGACCGCTGCGCTCTCGTTCTTTCCAGTACAGATTGTGCACTGATAGCAAGCCCAGCATTTAAAATCTCATTGATTTGTAGCAAAGAAAAAAAACAATACACACCTTAAATCCGGTGTTGAAATAGTGGTTGCATTCGTGTACGAATTGTTATGGGGGGTGTTTGGGCTATCCTTGGCGCGCCTGTGTGACTGACTCACGGAATAAATTCGATTTTTACTCTAATCGGCGCTATCCGGTATGGGTGCCGTGTGTTTCTGTAACGTTACCGAGATCCCCTCAATAGAAGCGGTAAAACGCGTACAGGATCAAGCAACACCTCGCCTTCACCACCCCGGCGGTGTAGTGTCTGTACACAGCAGATTGCAGCCTGCATCTGCCTCTCTGCAAACCCATCTGTTCAGCCCGTCCCTGGCTCCTGCCGCGTCCCTTATCCAAACGAGACGACAGTATTTTTGCAGTGTTGCATGTTTATTAATGTGCTCTCCTGTACCTCGCTGTTCTGTTCAGCGCTCGCCTGTGCTGGCTGACACTTTGTTATGCTTTGTCTACGGATCGTTTTTATAAAGCTAGGGTTTAACGTGAATTTGAATTCGCTGACCTGGGCCGTCGCCCCACGTCTCCTGCTCTTAGTTCCGTCTATTCCAGATGTTTTTACAGGACATGGCTGCTTTCAATACTTCAACGTGTTTTTATTACAGAAAAAAAATGCTGTTTAATATGCAAGGAATTTGCTGTCTTTTTCCGACTGCTCGCCGGCGGAGCTGCTCCGTGCTGATAAGAGTCGCAAAGCGGATTCTTCAGCCGCAGGTTCAGTTACTGGAGGAGGGGGGGGGGGGGGGGGGGGGGGGCTGTGACGTGATGAATTTTTAATAATTCCTTTCTTGTCCATGCATTAAGAATTCACGAGGCGCTAACAAACGAAGCTCCGGCTACAACCCTATTAAACTGCTGCCTGGCACACGCCCACACACACCCACACACACAGCCGATTTGGCACAATTTGACACTCCACACCCGCACACACACACACACACACACACAAACACACACACGCACACGCACACGCCCACCCACACCCACGCACACACCCACACCCACACCCACGCACACAGCTGCGGGGGTTCAAAGTGAGGATGCAATCAAAGCAGGCGAGCCCGGGCACGTGCATTTCATTCCACATTTGCTAGGTTGCGGATTTTTATTTTCAGAGATCAAAGGTCAAGACCCCTTAAAAACACACACACACCTCGTTAGAAAGCGCGGCGATGCGCACAGCCAAGCCCGCTCAGGTCACGGCCTGTGAAGGGATGGGAGTCAGTGCGGGGCACAGAGATGACAGATCAGACTGCATTATCTGTTCTTGAAGGGTGAAGCAAATTCATTTCTTGACTCAACAGCTCCCCCTTGGGATCAGAGGGTTTGACGATACAGTAATTATAACTGCTATACACTCAATATCCAGTATAAAGGGGGGGGGGGTGTTTAGCTGTTTGCTCAGCACATTGAGTCACTCTGAAATGTTCCTGAAGAATATTCATTCTGGTCAGACTGGCCGATTGGTAAACAGCGCCCCCTTGTTGAATCTGAGGGTTAACAGAATCACTCACACAGCACGCACACGCCTGCAATCCTGAAGGACAGATTAACTCAACCGTTTATATTTTCTTGTACATTTTCTTCATGTATATTTGAGAACAGGTTCCTGTATGCAGCAGTAGGGTGCAGATGTATTTGCACACCTCAAGCTTTCTCATTTGTATGCTTTACATACCCACCTTCATGAAAACCTCTAGGTGTGAGAATTTCAAGTTTTACGGTCAGTAATCTGTGATATAGAAACAATAGGCTATCGCTAATTTTACGATGTGTGGCTCTGTGTTCCTTTTGTCTTTCTATTAGTCATCAATTAAATTAGACCATCGCTAATTGGTTTATTTTAGTGGTTTGAGTTCAAATGCAAAACCACAGCGGCAGTGGGGTGTTCTAATAAAACAGCACACGACTGTGTGTGGAACCTACACTTCCTTTCCATTCAAACAAAGCAAAGAAAACCAGAGTCTGTTTCACAGACAGACAGCCTTTTATTCAATACAGCACATCCAATGTAGTTTCACTTGCACTGGGTCTGATGACAAGATAGACACATGTTCAAACTATAGTACAAAGCAAGCCCCAAACTCAACAGACAGAACCCACGAGACGTGAAGAAAGCCGCGTGAATCTATCTGCTCCGCAGCAAGAGAACAACAACGCCTTGTTTCAGATGATACACGCTACAGCAGATTGCACAATGAAGGCTTTCCTGCTTCATCTACAGGCAGAGCACACACACCGTCTTAGCAGCCTTCCACGCTGTTTCCATACGATTCACGCACACACAGGGTATTAGACTCAGTAGAAAAACATTTTAAAAGTTGCCTGGTCCCCAGCTGCACAGCCATTGAGAGACATTTCCTCAAACACATCAATGACGGCAACTGAGGTGGACTGGGTTTTCCATGAGTGCTGGATGTTCAACCTGCACTGCATTCCCTTTACAAGACTAGAGACCGACTGTGTGATGTGACTGCTGCTGGAATCCCAGCGGTGGCTTTCAACACAAATAAAACACACAAGCTAAAAACAAACACAAAACACACACGACAAGATACAAACAAACACAAAACACACCCTGTTTACAGTGGCAAGACAATCACTTCTTATTCTGGTTCTTTCTTATTGTAAAACACCACTTTGCTTTTAACAAAGCTCTGGTTTTCAAACAGCTTGGTTTCTAGTAAAACCAGTTTTAGCAGTTTCCTTAACCAGGTACAGCATGACACTGCTTAAAGCAACAATCACCACCTGCTTTTCATTTGGTTTTGTCACACATTGTCTGTGATCTCCATTTCAGGGAGGATTCACAATAGCGAAGGAGCATTGCTTTACTGACATCTACAGCCACACCTTGTGTTAGCGTGCCAGGGAGAAACAGCAAGCCGAGTCCAACAGCCTGATCACACTCCACTGAATGATCTTGAATTCCATCCACCGGCCGCACCCGAGACGCTGGCACAGCGGCTGTGCCACACTCTGCTTCCCTGAATCGGACACATTACAGCCCGGGGAAGGAGGAACCTGGTCCGAAGAGAGTCGCTGAATTCAATTCGTTTCAGAGGAGGGGTCCGTCTGCAGCAGGTTTCAGCAGTTCCGGTTCAATAAATAATAAACACACATAAACACACGCATAGCCACCAGTGCCACACGCTTAGGAACAGTAGAAAAGCGCACTCTACACATTGCCAGACTCAGACCGGGACATCCTTCTATGATAGGTAGGCAAGTAGGAGTTGGTGACCTGGTTCATAACCACCAGCGCTGGGAGCAGCGGCAGCAGCACACACACGTACCAGAGCACCCCTTTGATAGTGCCCTGGAACCAGTCTGAGCACATGGCCAGGGCGAGCGTGGCCGAGGCCAGCAGGTAGGTGACCAGCCCGCAGGTGGCGTGGTACAGCCGGAGCCGGGCCACGGAATTCACCCACTTGGGGAAGAGCAGGCAGACGCCACACAGCGCCTGGCAGCCCGTGGCCACCAGCGTGGCCATGCCCAGGAGGCCGTGCCAGGAGGTCAGGTGAGGCCGCTCGGAAACGTTCTTGCTGGCCACGATGAAAGCCAGCCCGGTCCCTCCAGCGATCACCACCAGGGCCTGCAGAACCCAGTGCAGCCGGACCCTGCCCTTCCTAGACTGGAAGCAGAACGGGGAGCCCTCGCTGGAGAAGAGCAGCACACCTTCCGTCATGCAGAGGCTGAACTGAGAGAGAGAGAGAAGCAGGGAGAGGCTGGCTGCTTACAACGGGAGCACGGCTCTGCACACAGGTCTTTCGCTCATGCAGCAACACCTAGGACAACTGTGCTTGTATGAATGTTTCACAGACAGCTGTGCCCAGTAGTATAGAACCAGGAACTTACATCTAAAAACTGTTTACTACTCAATAAATAATGAGGCTCCTATTGCATACCAGTGTGATCCATGCCTGGCTTCAATGAGAGTTCAGACACACCCGAGCTGGCAACCTGTACGCTGCAGCTAATCAAGCTGCTATTTATAGCTGAAACGAGGGAAGCTGCTATGGAATGTTATTTCCATCCGTGTTTAAGATCATGAACTTGTCTCTCAACACTAAAACTCACTATAAGAGGACAACAGCTTTGAATAACAATATGGTTTAAACACTTCACTTACTCCAACAGACATGCACACAGGATGCCAAGAGAAGAGACCTGTAGAGGCAACGGAAATCAAATTAGGAACACTTCATAGCCTGACCTGAGCACCTGACTTAACAGCTAGACACCAGAGAAGACACATACCGTCACTCTCTATGATTCAAACAGGGAGTATTCATAATTTCACTGTTTAAATAAATATTGCTATTGCATTACTCACATGCTTGCAATGGTATAACACAAACATGTTCTCAAATCTATCACTAAACGTTCACACAGGTATAAATCTAAATCCAAACCCTATATCTTCAGCGAGAATTATTATATCATGGGAATAAGGCGATTACAAATGCGTTGTGTTTTTTTTTATTTCAGTCACTGTAGTTCATTTATAAATGGGATCTTACATTTTAAGGAAGTAATTCATTCTATAAGTGTCTGTAATTTCATCTATGACAATTATGACATTAAATAATAATAATAATAAATAATAATAATAATAATAATAATATAATAATAATAATAATAATAATAATAATAATACTTACTTGTTCCAGGTCGGGACAGTAGCGTTATGAATATGGTCAATGCCAAAGAAATAATATGAGCAGCGACAATGCCCACTCTCCGTAGCCAACCGTTCATCCCGAGTCCCTCTTCAGCGCTACTGCTGTACGGGTCAAACACTGGGGGCATATCACCCTTCTGCACTAGTGCCTACCGCGCACCCTGGCACACTTCATCCACAACGAGAGCATATTTACATGCTTGCTTCGGAGCGTGTCCAAAATAAAACATTACGCACATTTAATCAAATTGTTATTTTAAAGCGAGGTGGCCACTGTATAGCAACAGTGCTAGGTCGATGCTTTTAATTATAGCAATGCAACTCTAAACTTCTCTGCCGCTGCTGCGTGCTACAGAGTAGCTTACTGTGTGCAGCTAAGCCTCGATGCGCAATACCGGCGGAGCGCTCGTCGTGTTAGCAGTTGTTCTGTTTGCTGTCGGTCTTGTGGTGAATTTGTCGACCCGGTTTGCCGAGTTTTACACGACGTTAGTGTCTCTTTCCTGATCATGTTTTGACACCGGCTGTCCTGCACCTGAAATACAATCTGTGCGATCGGGTGGCTGTTTAAAATCACTTCCTGGATACAGTGCAGAAACACAGAAAAGGCTCCCTGTCGTCATTCAACCGAGACCAGCTGATGGAGAAACAACGCCCTCTGCTGGTCTACTTGCGCGACTGCCGCAGTTAGAGCGGGCAATACAGTCACACCGAGGGTCAGAGAAATAGAGAACTGCTCGTCTAACCCGAGAGATAATAGACTTAGGCTGACTATTCGTTTATAAAAAGTCCTGGATACCAGCCACCACAGCCCCTTACCTGAGAGAGTTGAGATTTTGGAAGAGGTAACTTTGCAATGGATTTCTACTGCGGTTGTATGCATGGGTCCCAGCAGTTTTTCTTTTTGCTAAGCGGAATTTTAAATAAATAAAAAAAATAAATAAAAAACAAACAAAAAAAAACTAGCTAGCTATCATTCACGACAGACGTCAAACATAACTTGGTCTGTACGGTTGACCTAATTTGGAAGTGGAGCAACACTGACACCCAGTGGTCAGACAGCTTCATTGCTGTGTGTGTGTGTGAACTCCGGTGGGGTTTTCACCTGATTATGCTGCAGGTCCCAAAGCAGCTGTTAAACGGTGCGACAGCGTTCTCCTGGTTCCTAGATAACAAGCAGGGGACCCCCCAGCTTCATTAGCCAGTCACTCATGCATTTGCTTTTAGGATGTGAACATTAACATGTAGAGAACCAGTTACCATGTCTTCACTGGGCAAAGCCTTGTGCATTTACCTTACTGTTTCACACAGATTAACAGAGTGACTTTTTAAAAGTCCTTTCTGCTTTATGGACATTACCAGTGGTCGCCCCTGTCACCGTGCTGAGAATCTTCCCTTGGTTTGTGTTCATGTGGTTTTTGTAACTCAATATAACTCAAGCCTTTGAGTTTGCATGTGTTGCAGGATTCTAGATCTTCTGATCTAGAGGATACTGTCACAAGTGTTTCAGGTCATGGGCATCAGGTATACTGTTGTTTCTTCAACCATAAAAGACATTTCAATCATTTTCAGCTCCCCTGCTACTTTGTAAGGAGTTCCAAGGGTTATTTTACAATGAAACATAAACAGGGAGACCTCTTTAAACTGGACACTGTACTGTATGTGAAAATAAATATAAATAAATAATCAGTCAACACGCTGCTTTAAAAAAAGTACAAATAAAATGTTTTTATGAATAGAAAAAGCAACAGTTCTCAGTGGCATTCGGATCTTTCAACCCTTCGGTTTCCTTTTTTAATTCAACGCACGTTCTGTGTAGCAGCATAACAGGTAAAAGTCTTGAGGTATTTCTATATTTGGACACAGTTCAATCAGGCGCACGCACACTTCATACACACAAACACTCCCCATTCAGAGTCACGCACTCACACACACACACACACACACACACACACACACGCACGCACACACGCACGCACGCACGAATCCAGTGTCCGATCCGGTCCGTCTGTGGCAATGGATCTCTGAAGATTGCATCCCCGGCTGGTTTGAAAGGCAGGCACTCTGTCAGTGATGCAGCTTCGACTGCAAAGAAAGAAATGGAGAAACCAGGCTGGTTAGTGCGGGCTCAGCACTGGCAGGCTTGCTGAAGCTCTATCTGCTCGCTTGAACCTGAGCCAAGCAGCCACCTGAACTGCCCCTCCACCCACCTTGTGCAGGCTGAGCTTCCTCTCCAGCCCGGCTGAGATCCCTCCCTTGCTGTCCTTTCTCTTCTGGAAGAAGTTGCTGTCGGAGGAGGTGGCTGAGCGGCTGGGTTTGGCAGGTATGGGCTCGGGGGGAGCAGGGGGCCTGCTCTTCCGTTTCTTCCCCAGCCCCTTGGGGTCACAGTTCAAACCCTTGCTGTTGGCGGTAACTGCCTTGGCCCTGGAGGCGGGGTCCTTGGGAGGGGGCGGCCTGGGGGTGTGTGGCCCCGAATGGGGGTGGGGGGTCCGTTTGAAAAAAATGGGGCCAGGGGGCGCTTCCGTCGGGGCCGGCTGGGGGCGAGGCTTGTTGCCGGGGGAGATTGCTCCATTGAGCGGTCTGTGAGGGGAGGGGGCGGTCCTTGACGGGTGTTCCGAGGACCCGGATATAGGCGTCCTGCCTCCGTCCTGAAGCAGACAGTTCTTCTTGTTAGGCGCCGGGTCCTCGCTCGCAGGGGGCGGCTTTTTCCTCTTCCGGGAAGCGGCGTTGTGCTCCAGGTTTGGTGCCCCCTTTATCCTGGATGACCTGCTGGCTTTAGTGGCAGGGGTGGGGGTCCTGCTCAGAGCAGACGGGGAGGGGGTGTTGGCAGCTATCGGGGACACTATGGACTGGCTTCTGCCCCCCGTGGAATCTGAAAGCCCGCAGGCAGTGCCAGGGTTTGGGGAGGCTGCTGTGCACTGCTTAGAAACTCCAGAGGAGCTAAAACAGGAAGTCCTCAAGGGAGAGATGGCTGGAAGACAGGAACCAGCAGCAGAGGAATGCTGGGAAGAGGACGAAGAAGAGGAGGGTGCTGGGATGGGTGCCGAGGTACGCTGTGACTGGAGGTCAGCTGCTTGAGGTATTTTCCTGCCACAAGAGGAACAAACACATTAGCAGCTACCTGGCACTCTTTGCTTGGTTAAAGAGTGATTGTATTTGCAGGATACAGCATTGCACACTCCCTCACTCTTCCTGTTCTCTCCCCTTGTATTTCATCCCCACGCACACACAGCGTGTGAGCTACCTAACCCCTCACATTATCTATCTTACCCGTTACGCACTTCCACTCACTGTACACCGCAGTTTTGAAAGATGCACCTCTGATTTTGTCCAGAGTGTGCAGGACGCTTGCGAAGCACCTACTTCCACATGTGCGAGTTGACGTGCCGCTCCACCATGGAGCTGAGCGCCGAGCGGAGCCGGTCCAGCCTCCTGTTGAAGACGAAGCAGCCCCGCCCCAGGGAGCGGCCCCCGAATGTGCACAGCTGTGTGGGAGAGAAGGACAGGTGGAGGGGTTATTGCCTGTTCACGCTGCACCTCGCTCTGTTTGCTTTTCCTTTCATCAGCCTCTGCAGCCGTCTTCTTCCCTCATCACTTTCTTCCTAACGCACCTGTCAAGCTGCAGTCTGTCATACAGCTGCAACAATTGGGCGCCCTGCCCCTCTGAAAACGGTACAGCTTTGCTTCTACCCATTTACTGGGTGCAGTTCACTGACACTTTGATGCAGCCTCTTCAACAGCACCTGATAAAGTGGCCAAATTTACAGGACAATGCGGTGCTTCTGTATCGTCTTACAAAAGAAACTGACTGCTACAATCTTTTAACTCTGTTGGCTCCACTTGCTCAAACTCCAAATGTTTTCTTAAAAGCTGTGTGAGTTTTTAAGTAGCTGCTTCTCTAAGGAACTCGAGCGAACGCGTGTGCGCGGGACCTACCCCCAGCGGTTTGGGATGCAGAGCGGAGTAGTGCCAGTCTGGTTTCTCTGCCTCCTCCTCCTCCTGCCCCTCACTCTCCTCGCTGGACAGGTGGCTGTGGGGCCACAGCGTGGGGAAGGGGTGCAGGGGCCGGGCGTCTGCCTCCCCCCAGGGGGCGCTGCTCTCCTCGGGGTCGCTCCCCGATGACGCCCTGGACCTGCAAACACAGCGCAAGGCTCAGCAAGCAGCTCAAGCAAACGAGAGCCGCCCTTTCCCTGTCTGAAACCCCAAACAAAACATCACACGAGTCACACAAAACCCGGAACATCAAGGAGAACACGGGATTCCTGCCAGTTTGGTCCAACACATGGGGATGGAAACAAGACTACCGCTGCACAGCAGTCCGATCCATTCCTGGTTTTGAGCGTGTTACCTATCCACTAAATCAAGCACATATCAAAACCTGGAATGGGCGAAACTGCTCTGCAATCGGAGTCTTCTTTCTATCTATGAAACACAGAGCTTTAAATTCAACACACAGACAAACGTTACGTTCTCCCTGAACACCTCTGTAGCAGCAATGTCAGCTATCACACTACAGCACAGCTTGGTTATGCAGGTGGGTAATCTGGGCAGCGCCCCTGTAGTGCAGAGGGTATGCCAAGTGGGAGCGGCAGTACCTGAGTGCTGTGCAGCTGGTGAGCCTCCTCCTGCAGTTTGGGGTCAGTCCCGCGGGGGTCTCGGGGCCCTGGTCCCAGCTGGGGGAGCGGACAGTACCCCCCTCTCTGGACGGGACCCCCCTCTCCCTGCCCGCTGCCTCGCGCCCCCTCGAACCCGCCTTCAGCTCCGCCACCAGCTGGTCAAAGCCCTTCGTACGGCCCGCCACCTCCCTCCGCTGGTGTATGGAGTGAATCTGATGACAGAGACAGAGAGTCAAGAACAGCAAAGGAAACACTCTGCTGTGAGAGGTTACTCAAACAGTTACAATTGCTAAGAAATGAATACCCTCCAGACTCCCTGTGCAGAGCAGCACAGATGCAGTGACTGTCACAGCCTGGCTATGCAGTCACCTTGCAGGACCCCCCCATTCCCTCCCCGGGTCTACCCTCCAGACTCCCTGTGCAGAGCAGCACAGATGCAGTGACAGTCACAGCCTGGCTATGCAGTCACCTTGCAGGTCAGCACTCGAGTACACAGTCTCTTTTTCTCAGGGTCCAGAACGCCGCAATGTCTGTCCAGGTCACATTCTTTCTCTGGAAAACAAAATCAAAGCATTGCTGAAGCACTGACATTTGAACTCGACTATCCCCTGAACCAGTGCTGGTCACTCAATTTATAATAATGAGAAAAGCTAGAAGTACCGTTTGAGATCTCTATGTAAATGGACAGATAGATATTGTAAATCCACAACCAAACAAACAGACAAGCTAGGCTGAAGAAGTCTGTCTAACTACAATACAGTAAAGTATTGTAAAAGCTGCAGCTGAGAAGTAATCCTACTGGAGATCTTCTTGTAAGTCTTGTGGCCGCTGCGCGCCGCGTTGCTGGGTTCAGGGCCAGGGGTCGTGTCTCCTCTCCGGCTCGGGGCCCTCTCTGCGAGGGGGAACTCCGAGAGGCCCCTCCCCGCAGGCCCGTGCAGTCGGAGCGTCTCTCTGGGGGAGGGGGGGGGCGGCGGAGCGGGCTGAGTGTTGGGGCGCGAGCCCAGCTTGACACAGGCACCTTCAGGCTGGGTGAGGGAGGGGATCTTCTCTAAATTCACCACGGGGACAAAGTAACTGGGGAGAAAGAAAATTGTCAGTTCAGTGTCTAAGATGCAGGTATCCTTCTGTGTTCCTATATTTACTGAATTCACAGGAATCTAAAAACTCTTTAAAACAATGAAAGTAGACCCCCCCCCTTTCTTGCAGACAAGCTTTTGGAAATTAAGGTACACCTTCTACCCGCAAGTCTGTGAAAACAGGAATGCTCTCCAGATATATTGTGCAAAACACAGGCGATGGACTCAAGCTTCTATGGAGTCTTGCCTTTTCTCCCCAGATCTCCAGAAATACATCTGTTTCCATTTTGAAGCTTTAAGGAAATACAGGTGTCTATTCAACAGATCTAAATCAGTGCTGGAAAAAAAACAACTGCATGCTTTGGCTAAGAAGTCAGAAGCTGTCGAATCTCCTTTCATAAAGTGCCGGGATGAGTCCTGCAGCTCTGCCTGAAGTCGGCTTCTGCAGCTTCTAAACTCCCGAGCTCTGAAGCCCCAGGCTGGACTCTGAGAGCAAGAGGGCTTGCTTACCAAAGCTCCTTCTGCACACTGGCTGGTTTCTGCCCCGGTTCTAGTTGCGCTGGCTGGGTTTGGGGTTTGGGGGTGCCGCCCCCCTGCTGCAGCCTCTCCCGTACTGCTTTGGGGGTCACGTGCTGGGACTGAGGGTTCCCTGACCGGGGTTTCTGGGGGGGTGCGGAGGGGGACGAGGTGGGGTGCAGGCGGGAGTACAGCTTGTTCAGAGGCCCGTGTCTCCTTTCTGGACAAAGCAAACAAACAGAAAGGCATTAGCATGGACCTGGATTGGAAATCAACACAGGTCTCTGTTTTAATGATCTAAAACAGCGGCAGCGCTTAACATTTCCAAACGCTCCCTCACACTGAGAGTGTACTGACACTGAACCAGTTAATAAGTGGCTTACTAAATCATCTTTGAGGGGAAAACTCCACAGGGACTAATACAAAGAGGGCAGGTCTTAAGATTGGACTCTTGGGAGATCATTCAAACAGACCCCTTTGTGTTACAGACTATTAGAGATATCTATTTCTCAAACCACACTCCTGTCTAGGTAACGTCACACACTGATCACAAGCCTTTCATTCTGAAACGCTAAGGCTTCCCCCCCACCCCTTGCATTGTAAGGGCACCGCTACTCACCACAGTGCTTCTCAAAGGCCTGAGGCTTGACCACCTGGCCGCAGTGGTTACACACCACCAGGAAGAAGTCATCGTGTGCTGGGCATTGCCCGAAGATAGCCATGTCTGAGCAGCGCAGGGAAAGAGACAAACAGAGCAGGTCTTAACAATGTCATTTTTATATGAAGCGATGCTACCATAGTATAAATCAAATGGCTGGGATCAGATGGAAAGGAGGTCACATTAAGATCCGATATAATGTTTTTTATTATTTCCCTTTATAGATATACATATATAAAACACACTGGTAGACAGCACCCTGTATTATCTACACCTATCTATTAATAGTGACACTAATATTCTTCCAAAGTGTCTCTTCTGCTCTCCACGGTCTGATGGTACTGAAGCAGCAGATGTTCCTTTTACAAGCTCTTTATTCATTGTAGAATGAAATCCTGGGTGAGACGGGGCAGGACAGCGACCGCGGTACAGCTGCTGTGTAAACCTTTTATTCACAACGAGGCTGTCCCGAGGGAGGGGGGTTGCTAGATGGGACCCCGACAGGATCTTCAAGCACCGTGACCTGCCGATTTGTCTGTGAAAAGGATGGAGAGGAGAGAACGGACAGGGGCTCTGTGAATGACTGGCTTGGCCTGTTAACGGCAGCTCAGTTAGGAGAGAAACGGTCCTTGGCGCAAATGGCCAGTAAATCCTTCGCCCCTCAATACAGGCAAGTGATTCGAACACCCGAGGCTTGACATTTTTCACAGCACGGCTGTTTTATTTTTTTTCATAAAGCACAAGTCAAAAAGCCTTTTCTGACCTTGCGATCTCGTGAAGATGGTGAGTAACCGAATCTGATTTATTTTCAAGTTAACCACAGCTATCCTCTCTGTTTTAGAAGGCTTCCTGCCTTGGAGAGTAAAAACACACAGAGAGGGTCTCCTGTCTGAATGATCTGATCAGAGATGGATCTGAACTGAGCCACTCTTTAACGCTACTCTAATCCAGCTGGTCTCCCAGACCGGCTGATTTATGAAGCCACTCATGAGCTCCACCGAGCACACTGAACAGGAGGTCTGCCGCACAGCCAGCAGCTTTACAACCAATTACAATCCACGCTGTTCACATCCTCAGACTAGACTGCACAGACTGGACTTCTTCAGCCTGGCAGACTCTGGGTGCGAGCGGGCAGGATTCCTGGCCCAGACGGGGAGGGGGAAGCATAGCTGTCTGGACCCAGCTGTACTGAGATTTCATCCAGATCATAGCTGTCTATCGCATCAGCCTGTGGAGGAGGAGGATGACATGTTAAAAACAAAGCCTGCAATAAAATCACTGCACTGTGCAGACTGGGTAGGGAGTGGTGAGGATGCCTGTACTGCAGCGTGCAGACTGGGTAGGGAGTGGTGAAGGAGGATGCCTGTACTGCAGCGTGCAGACTGGGTAGGGAGTGGTGAGGATGCCTGTACTGCAGCGTGCAGACTGGGTAGGGAGTGGTGAAGGAGGATGCCTGTACTGCAGCGTGCAGACTGGGTAGGGAGTGGTGAGGGAGGATGCCTGTACTGCACTGTGCAGACTGGGTAGGGAGTGGTGAAGGAGGATGCCTGTACTGCACTGTACTCTCTCTGGGGAGTTGATGCAAGGGCAATGAGAGGCGGGGAGCGACAGCAGGCCCTGGGAATCTCACACTGCAGCTGGTGGCAGGAGGATGTGCTCCACGCTTCTTTATTAGTGAATGCTAATGGAGCAATCGGTCAGGCACGCTTCAGCAGCTCCACAACACAGCCTGCTGCACTGTCCAGACTGAGACACGCACGCACGCACGCACACACACAGTCCCTCTGCCACCATATCAATAGCGCACTGCGTTATTTATTTTTTATTTTACAGGTACTGTGCAATCAGAGATAGAAAATCCACTGCATTAGAAACATCATCATGACAGTCAAGATTGTGATCTGCTTAATGATAAATCAGACTCCGAGCAGCTAGACAGCGCAGGATCCACAAGTCTATTTGCCAGATTGTCGATTATCAGGACTACTATCTAGTTGAAAAAAAGACAGGTTCAGAGCCGACAGCTTAGTGCTTTAAAAGCAGGCGAAGCTTCAGCTTTCTTTGCAGCTTTGCATCCTTGCTACTTTCGAGACTCGTTAGTCCTGTCCTCGGTTAGCTTTTATAATTTAGCTCCTACCCGCTCACAGTAACGCCGTGTGCAATCTCTCCCACGATTAGCTCTGCAAAGGCTGTGTGTCGCCTGGTTACCCACCCAGCGCTTCTCGCTCAGGTTCGGATTAACGTTTAAAGCCTGTGCTAAAGGAAGCCCACATTCGCAGTTCACTCTTGCGACTGTCGTTCGTTTCTCAATTGCTCTAGTTTCTGTTTCCAAAGAAGCCGCAGATTTTTACTGCACAATGCTGGCGTCAAATAAAACGAAATCTTAAATAAACAAAAGACCTCGTCCCATTCCAAGCGTGGGTGATCCCTGCATGTATAGAATGCAGGTCCACCACTGCCCCGCCCCGCCACTGCCCCGTCATTGAAACAACTCCCCCCACAGTTCACTCCAGCAAAACAAACATGAAACTTGCCGACGTGGAAAGCACTTCGGTCTTACCCTTCGCGCGCCAATGATGGAACTGACACACGGAGTTTGTGTTTTTATGAAAATCAGATCCTGGGTTTCCCAGCAGGTAAGCCCTGGTGAGGGTTCTCTCAGCCTTAGGGAAGGGTATGTAATTAGAGGATGCCATGTTTCTGTGTTAGGCATCTCTGACTGGAAACCTCAAGGGCCAGGTGTGTTGTTCTTTTGCTTCCACTAGGTCCCCAAAGTGCTCTAGGTTTCAACATGTGTCTTTGTACAGGACGTCATCTTCAGAGCACATCACTTCACATACAAACTTGTACCTTTTTATTCCAGCTGAAATTTTTTTCGACTCTTTGGTAATTGCGTTTCAAGCCAAACGCGATGCTCTTTTAGTCACTCCTACACTGTCGATAAAGTTGGTTTGAGATGAAAAACGAAAGCTGTGCACTGCGTGTTTCACAAACTTTACTCACAGCATCTAAAATGACAAACCAGTACGGCTCACGCTGACAGACCCTTGGTTTGTTTGTTTTGTAAGCTGCACTAAGTTTAGAATTTAAAAGCCTGTTCTGGTCACTTACCCTCCTTGACAAGAGTCATCGATTCCGCCTTCTTCTTCCCATTTTTGCTCCACTCCTCAGCATCAACCCCTGTGTGACAAACAACCAACAGAAGCCATGAAGCCTTCACTGACTCAGCAGGGTTTGGAATGAAGCTGCATCAAACGCACTCTTGGTAGGGCAGACAAACACAGTGGGGTCCATTCTAAAGTCTGCTGTGGTTAACATATAAAGTTAAATCATGACAAACGCTTTGAATAAAAGTATTCTTCCATGATTTCAACTGAAGAATGTAGTCAATACTCTAAACAAATAATAATAATAATAATAATAATAATAATAATAATAATAATAATAATTTGTGATGCATTTATTGTTGCTAACCTGAGACTAAAATGAAATCGTTGCTAAGATGGAACATGCAGACTTGTGGTTTCCTTCAACAGAGACTGCTGTAGAACCAAAAACTTTTTCTAGCAAAATAACTCCCTGGCTTCCTCCTACAGGCTGATTCCAGCTCATCTTTCTGAGTTCTGCAGGTTAACGTCTGGTGATGGTAGCGCACCCCCACGCACCACCCCCCCTCCCTCAACTTCATCACAGGAGCTGGCGCGCTGTCAGCCCACCCCGACAGCCCACTCCCACGGGAATGTGACGCGAGTGACACACACATGCGTCAAACTTCAAATGCTGGGGTTAACTTTTTTATTGTGTTAAAGGGGGAAAAAACAAACTAGAGATGCAATTATTTGCGTCTGCTAACAATAGTTATAATGTGCTGCCCGCGAATAGTGCTTCTGTGCGAGCGCTTCCTGTGCAGACACGCGTTATGCCGCACAGTGCAGTGTGTTTAACACGTTGCCATAGCAATCAGAGGCACTGCCTGTCTACAATGCCCTGGTGCGTTGTGCAGGGGCTGCGCGTCATGTTTTGGGGTGTCCTCTCCGGAGGAGGCGGCGCTAGGACCCGGGGACCCCGCTGTCCAGGCGCTTCGATACCCAGCCAGCACTAGGACCCGGCGGATCCTTTGTTTGGGTTACAGGCTTGGGACTCTCTCCGTTTCAGCGAAAATAAACCGCAACACGGGGCCTGGCTGAGCCGAGACCGAACTACGCTGTTGCTGAATAACTCACTCACCATCCGACACGGAGATGTCCGCCCTCTCGACCCAGGAGCTCCAGCTCTGGCCCGCGAAATCATCGAGACTCGGAACCCGCCGACTCAGAGCAGCCATTACTGCCGCCGCGCGTTCACGCACCGCCATCATCACTGCGCGGGCACGCCCCTTACGTCACCCTCCGCGCTCCCGCAGTGCGCGGGCACGGGCGCGGGCACGGGCACGGGGGGGTTTGATCGGGCGGTGACGCGCTCGGCTCACCGCTCCTCAGCACACGCCGCTCCGGGCTGCCCCGCCGTGCCGCGGTCTCCACGGAGATCGGTGAGATATCTCAGGAGTGCCTGGCGCTGCTGGGCTGAGAGAAACCGGAGGGAGCTACCAGTAATTAATTGCACTTGGTGTCATCACAACGCTTTGCATCTCTCCCCCCTTTGTGAGTGGATAGCTGCACAGATACGAATGCAGTAATATTGTAAGAGCCCAATCACGAAGCGCTGGAAACATACCGAGACTCTCAGCCATCTGTCTATCGGCACGAACAGAGAGCCTCACCCAGTCCTGATGCGCTACTAAAAAACACTAGAGCCGTTACAGCAATACCCGAATCACACACACTGGGCTGTACAGCAGTGTGTGGAGATCTCTCGCCTGCTATATTTCATATGAGAACAATGTACTGGATTAAAAGTAATAAACATTTTTTGAAAATATTTCACTGTTATATTTACTGTCGCCTAATAAAATCTATAACATAGTTAGGCTCCTCCCCGCTTATTCTTTGCTAAGGCTACATTATCGTGGCACGCTGACGTGTTCAGAAACAGCATGATGCTATGTGAACGTGACACTCGGCATTTCGGAATGAAAGTCCCTGCATTAAGCATTACACTGGCATCGGCAGCAAACGCTTCGAGCTGAGAGGTCCCATTATGTAGTCTTAGACTATTACAGAACTACAGTTCCCATGTTGCCTTTCTTCAGCTGCAATGACGGTTTCCGGTTCTTGTTGCAAGGCAGACCTGCAGGAGGCGGAGCAAATATCTCGGTACCCTGAGCTTGATGGCTGGTGTCACTCATGAACAGGTGCAGAAATCAGCGCCGTGTGATATTTTGATTTTCATGATGATTCGTTTGCCCTTCCCCTATAATGAACTCTATATGCACCGCCTGCTTGCTCTGGGGAAACAGCCTTGCACACAGGCTGGTGTTCACGGCACTGAATGCTTTCCTGATCACTGTGGCAGACAGTGCCTTTCAGTAGCTGCAGTCAGCAGCAGGACTCTCCTGTCTGTGTGTGTGTGTCTGTGTCACAGTGAAAGAGAGTCCTGTTTGTCACATGGCTGTCAGGATTCATTATGGCATTGGAGATGACACGAACACAACGTGGCTCTGCCAACAGCACCCAGCCGCACCACCCCTTCGGCCTGTCAGTGCAGACTGTGCCAGCAGTTTCCGAGTCCTTCTGAAAGGGAAAACTGCTACTGAAACAATGCCACCGGTCCTACCTGTAATATAGGCATCAAATGGGCAGTTTGGAAAGAAACACGTTATAACAATGCCCTAGGATTACATGCACGTCAGTCAGGTGGTCAGGCTGAGTTGTGGGGTAGATGAGATTCTGCCCATCATTAAATGCACCAGAGTCACTTTATATAATAGACTGGAACATGCCTCTGCTTTAACCCTTGCATTGCCAGGGTTTGCTCATTGTATCACTTTATATAATAGACTGGAACATGCCTCTGCTTTAACCCTTGCATTGCCAGGATTTGCTCATCACAGGAGAGGAGGAGTATCACTTTATTCCCAAGTTAGCTGGATTCAGAGCGACGCGTTGCTCACCTATAATTTGGGTAGTTATTTTCACATCTGGATACTCTTTAGCCCTGCGTGTTAATCCTGTTTGTCCTGCAGACCTTTAGGGTGAAAATGATTGCTTTAAGATAATCGGAAACACATAATGCCTTTGTTTCATAGCACGATCGTTTCCTGCTCATTTTAATAGAGGGGTGTGTGTGTGAAGGATTTGAGGCTACATGGTGAATGCAATGGTCCTTTAGAGCAGATTGAATCCCGCTGTTGCGTCGGCTGATGAATTTCAGTTTCAAAGCGCTGCGAAGCGTTTCAGCGCAGCTGTGTGCGCACGATGATGCCAGCAGCGGCTAAAATGAATGAGAACAGCGCGGATACTGCCATCTAGTGGATACGAGCATGTTTACATGCCTATTCAAACACAAGGGCCACACAGCGCTGTGTTGTTTTCAGATCAATTTCTGCTTTTACAGAACCCTGAATTAAAATATACAAAGAAAGAGAAACACACCTCTGACTTCCCCAATCCTGTTTAATACAGCGCTGCCCATGCACAGGCACAGTTCAGTACCATGGGCTTAACAATAATGTACAATAATTATATTCCATACTAATTTGGGCAGTGTTGCATACAGACACTGGAAACCCAGCAAGCACTCATCCCCACGTGAACAACTAGAACCGACAGGTCTTCGAAAACATACTTGAAAACGGCTTGCTGTGTGTATGGCTACCAAAACGAAACATTAAATGTTATTGTGACTTAACAATTTTAAAACAAATATTTGTTAGATTTATTTTGACCCTGCCCTAGCAAGCAAGGTTTAAAAACAAAACTCGTAAAATAACCCCAAACCATAGAAGCAAAAAACACTCTCACCTTACAAAACAATACAGTGGTCACTCTCATCTCCCACTGGCAGTTTCACCCCTCAGCTATTAAACCCCAGCAGTGCTAAATCTAGAATCCCTAACGCAACCCCTTCAGTGAAGTCTGGAGTAAAAGTAGATCCCACGTTGAATGGAGTTTCTTTAGTTTGTGGTTAAACACGATGTCACCGCCTCTCCATTGCTGTATCCCTCGCTTCTGATTGGCTAGCGATGGAGTGTAATGTACTGTCATGATAACAGTGGGTACAGTGCACTACGCGGATTACGATCTTAACTACAAGACTTCCAGTTTGTCTCTGGACTGCAGTAGATGCGTTTCTCCAGCAGGATCAGCCCGACATCTTAACCCGGTTCTCGTCTGTCACGGCACAATAAGCACAGACCTAAAGCACTTGTACCTGCCTGCTTCATTAAGAGCTGTGCCTCACAACCTCACACAGACGTCTATGGCATTGTGCTTTGGAACATAGCCACACCCGGGTGCCAGTACTGTCTGAATGCAGCAAGTGCTAGAGACTGTTCATAGCTTATCAATGTCAGCTGCTGTCCCCACCCTATCGTCCTGCAAGTTTACTGGCAAGAATCAAATGTAACCGGATCATAGATTTATAAAAATGACACTGGCACCACTTAGACACCCTGTTTAATTCTGCTGTGTCTACAGTAACGCTAACATTGGTGCAATCCAGGCTTGAGTTGAATGTTAAACTCAAAGGGTGCTGAGGAGATGTGTGTTTGATATTCTACTATTTCTCTTGTATGTAAAAGGATTAAAAAGAAAAAAAACAAAAAACAGGTTACGCTGTGATTGGCAGACAGACGGGCAGGAGTGACGTCACAATGTGCAGTTAGTTCTGATTGGCTCCTTCCTCCACAGATCCTTGTGGATTGGCTGGTTTGTGCCAGGGGGTCTCCTTGTACACAAACCAGGCGCTCCCTCCCCACAGTATCAGATTCAGGAAACCAAAGATCTGCAGAGAGAAATCAAGAGAAAGGCTCAGAACGGGTTCAGCACTGCTTCCGCTGGCCACGGCTCGGAAAGCCAGCGAGGACCTCGAAATTGAGCCTGGCCGTCCCCACCAGAGCTTAGAGCGCGAGGAGGAGGAGGGTTTTAAAATTGCTCACTGACTCTAAACCACAGAACGAGGATGGGATTGTTTGATAGCTGCTGTTTTAACCTGCAGGGAGGGCTATGGGAGGGACAGACTCACCACAGAGACATTGAGCCGGCCCATGGCAGGCACGGCCCCTGCGGTACACACCACAGAGCCCTTGCACACGGCTATGGCCTGGACGATGCTGTTGGGGCTCACTGACATCTTGACGTTCGTCAGTCCTTTAGCCCAAGCCGAGGATGACACCAGCCACATGAAGGCAAAGACCCCCGTCACGACCAAATCCTGCAGGCAAGGGGAAAGAGCAGAGGGCTTCAGTAGCAGCTACACACCCAGCCGGGCACACTGGATTCATGCAGAACAGTCAATCCTGCCAGCGCCGCCTGTCCCAACAGGAGTCCTTCTCTCCACTTCAGAGACTCCACAACGTTTATTTCAGTGTCGCTTCTGTTAAACCATAACCATTTCATAATGCACTCGCTAGCAAAAGAAATTGCATGAGCCACTCTGGGTGAATTTGAATTTTTTTCTAGAATTATACTTTACGATGAGCTAGACACACACAGTTGAAGAATTTCTCTTGCTGGTGGCTTGTCAAATGCCTGGCCAAGCCTCTAATTCCAGATCATTAGGTCAGCTGTCCTGTACAGCAACAAAGGACTTTTCACAGAGAGGCGCCCAGCCCCCTGCCAGATAGACACGGAGCTGGGACATTTCTCTCTAGGTGCTACAAATGGGAGCAAAAATGCTGGAACAAGGTATTCCAGCGACTCATAACACTGTCCTTGTGATTTCTAATACTCTGTGTGTAGGGTTTGTCTCAATAATGATTTCACACAGTTTGAGCAGCTTAGCAACCAGTTACTATGCAAAGCATTGCAGTGCAATATGTGGTCAGCGAGAAAAAAAAAAAAGCGAGCGGGGGTTTAAAAAGAAATCCGACCTCGCCTGAAGCCGCCTCAAATTTTTAAAAAGAAGTCCACCCCAAGATAACCCTTTGGGCTGCTCACTTTCCCAGCGAGGGGAGCCAGACACACACGTACGCTGAAGCTTAAGACTTAACAGCATGCCTCCGTTTAGTATACACCGCCTGTCAGAAGGAAGCCGGACCAGTTTCTTTACATTCGTCCGAGGTAGATTAAGCTGTAGGGAGAACAGCTTGCACAGTGAGACACACTGAAACTTATCCCTCTGTAGCTATACAGTCATCCTTAGCTATACTGTTACACAATTATGTGCATTAACTCCTAGTAAACTGTATTGCTGTCTAAAAGCAAGCATGATTGCAGGCTAACCTCTCCACTGCTGAGGCGAGACCCTGCTAGTCCCTGCCCTATACTCACAATCATGGGCCCCCTGCTGCTCTCTCGATAGCGCTGCTGGAATCCCAGGTAGATGACGAGCACCCCAGTGCAGTAAAGGAAGGCGAAGACTCCGATGGTGGTGAAGAACTCCGCGGAGGAGGAGAAATCTCCAGACAGGTACAGGGTTTCAGAGCCGGACACGTTGTTGCAGAGCGGGGCCTCGTACTTGACGAGGTTCAACCTGAAACGCAGCAGGAACTTTTTTTTTTAAAACAAATGTTTTTTGGGGGAAACTGCTGGTGACCTATAAGAGATTTCACACATGCATTACTTTCATTTTGAAGTGGAAACAGATCTCAGCTGCGGTTCGTTATTCCAGCTTTCACTGTTTCTGCCCACCTGCCCTTCTCACAGTGCTCCTCTCTGAACGCACACAGTGGATATCGCACGCACTCCGCGATCCTCTCTGAACGCACACAGTGGATATCGCACGCACTCCGCGATCCTCTCTGAACGCACACAGTGGATATCGCACGCACTCCGCGATCGCACGCACTCCGCGATCCTCTCTGAACGCACACAGTGGATATCGCACGCACTCCGCGATCCTCTCTGAACGCACACAGTGGATATCGCACGCACTCCGCGATCGCACGCACTCCGCGATCCTCTCTGAGCGCACACAGTGGATATCGCACGCACTCCGCGCACGCACAGTGGATATCCGCGATCCTCTCTGAACGCACACAGTGGATATCGCACGCACTCCGCGATCCTCTCTGAACGCACACAGTGGATATCGCACGCACTCCGCGATCCTCTCTGAGCGCACACAGTGGACATCGCACGCGCACTCACCTGAACGGGTAAGCGAAGTGCACTGTTACGTTGTCGGCCACGGTCTTCCCGGTGCACTTCACAGAAGCCGCGGTCTGTCCCGTGTATCCCTCCGCACACAGTGGTGGCAAACGCAAATATAGCAAAGATCTGGAGTGAGGTCTGTCCCGTGTACCCTCCGGTGGTGGCAAACGCAAATATAGCAAAGATCTGGAGTGAGGAAGGTACAAAAAAAAAAAAAAACACATGCATTACTGTCTTAACTGCCCCTCCACACCAGGCTGCACTGACTGACTGATTTTGCACAAGTTTTCTTTTGGTCCCCCCACCCCCTCGGTTCTTCAAAGCATGATTTTAAAGTGCCAGCAGGTTTCTCATCACATTTGATACCGCCTGTACCTCTCATACCCACTTATTCCATCTGCTTGGCTATTTTTAACCACGCTGTATCTGAAGGAGGCGGGAGATGGAAAGCTGCAGCTACTTATTGCAACAGTGAGTTTTGAGTTTATCAATGGCTCTGCTTCATGAAGTACTCCTCAGTCACTGGAAATATCCTGTTGGACCCTGATTCTCATTGGATAGAGCCGGGTGCTCTCTTCCTGTCTATCCCTGCTGGTGAATGCATTCCAATTATTGACATACCTAAACACTTTCTATTCTCGTCTGACTTTCACATTAAACCTGGTTTGTGTGTTAACCGTTTCCTGCTGTTAATAAGCACGTCTTCCTGCCAGGAAGTTAAACGCTCCAGCTATAAAAGCACAGCAGGTATATCCAAAACGCATCCTTTCTCCACGCTGCAGTCAGCAAAACACCCAGTTTAAACGTGTCCCTTGCGTACAGTTTGGACGTGTTGCCTTATAAAGTAGTAGTTTCTTGTATTATGTTTATCCTGTTGTGCATTTCTGTAGTTGAGATTGTATATAGCAGGGAGCATGAGCAAAACTCGCCCCCCCCAAAAAAAAAAAAAAAAACACCGTCTAGAGCTGCAAACCACCGCTTTAAAACTGTGAAAGTTAAAACACCAATGTTTACGTGTTACAGTAAACGGGACACAGCAACAAGGTAGTTTAATTAACGCGGAAATGCGCTTTTTTTTAACTTCTATCAAGGTGCTTTGCACGTCCCATGTTGTTCTTGGGTGTTGCCTTGCGCAATACCATTCTGAAAGCAATGCAAGATGGTTCCGACCGTCAAGTATACTCTTAATACAAGAAAAACACATCACCCCTGCAAATGTTAACAAGAAAGAAACTCGCTTCGGTGCTTAAGATAAATTTAACAGCAGTGGTTTGGTTCAGTTTTAAAAATCGACAGGTGTTTGTCACTCAAAAAATAATGATTACAGGCTGTACTAGGAACTTTTCGACAACTGTGTAGTTATAGCTTAGCTGCAGATTGCATTTTGAATTCAACGTGCGGGCGTTAATGTAATTCAGAGTGTAACTCATAGGTGTTGCGGTCTGTGTAGGCTGGGTGCTGGCTGTGCAAATAACGAGCCCTCGCCACACGGAAAATGAAAGTGTAGAGCTGTAATAAACTATAAAAACTCACCCATTGCAAGCACCTGATGAAGGCCAGCGGCTCTTTCAGAGGCGCAAAATCCAGCCGGAACCCAGTCGTCATAACTTTCTGTGTAATAATGCAATCCAAAAACAAACAATTAAAAAAATAATAATAATAATAAATAATAATAATACGTGTAGATTTCTTATCGTAAAATATATACTTTACAAACGGAATGTTTTACAAAGACTTTACTTGAGCGGCCACTTGCATATTGCGTCGAGGTTTTGATTCTGCAATTCACAGATTTACAAAACTTCCTCCTGCTGCGAAATGGGTTGCTGAGCTGTCTGCAAGCACAGTCTTACTCAACCGGACTCTCAGCGAGCCTCATCCTCCTTCTCTCCAAACTTTTTCTGACCTGGCACGGCGGAGGGAGCACACGACTCGCCCTTAGACGCGTCGACGCGGGGCGTGCCTGTCAGTAGCAATGCAAATAGCTTGACAGCGCGTCCATTGCATTTACAACTGGCTTGGGTTTAGACTGAAGGGGGAAGGAAGGAATGATTGCAAACAAAAGTCAAGTAACTGCACGCAAACATCTCTCCTTGCCAACAATATCATATAACACATTGCAGCATGTACGCGACCGTCGCTGTCCCGACCCGTACTGATCTTTCAGCTCGCTTTCTGAATGCTTCTCAAGTTTATTTGTTGCGTCAAAGTATTTTTCCCAAGCCAAAGGTAGCGGTGGAAGGAGGGGGGCGCCCACGCCTAGCCTCCCGGAGGACTCTCTCTCTGTCTTGGGTTGGACTGCTCTGCAGAGACGCGCAGACAGGAGAACAGAGCTAGCCAAACACGACATAGTTAATAATGTCGTTTTTTAAAAAGGGTTTATTCCTCAAACGCTGGTGGAAGCTGCCATCTATTCTCTTCACTGTTCATAGACCCAATAGGGTATCATTACTGAGACCTGGTGTATTAAGCAAATTGTACAGTCGGTTACATTCAGCTTCAAGCCTTCTTCGTGTAACAGGTTTAAATCTGAAGTGAGCTTTATAATAATGATGAAAGCTATATAGGGTCATATAACAGGTGCAGAATGTACAGAATTGCCAAACAGGTACATAACTTTGCAACTGGGTAGCTACGACTTAATCAGTGTGCATACAGAATAACGACACGACGCGTTAATAAAAGCATCAGACTATCAAGCTGAGTTAATTTTACGACGCGTTGACACATTTTAAATAATATTCAATACTGTGTGTGTGTGTGTGATTAAACCGTGTGCCCGCTCACTCGTATCGGAGGTGCGTGTGAAGGGACACCGAGCCGGGATGCATGGCGCTCGGATTCGCGCATTATCTCGCCTCTGTTGTGCATTAATGTCAGTTTGTATAGCAGGGGGTTTATTTGCATAGTGTGTGGATGGTGCAGGTCAGTCGAGCTTGGCCGGGTTTGACTGAGCTGCAAGGCAGCCAGTGTGGTGCGAGTGTAGGAGCTAAGCCTCGCCCCGGTGTCTCCAATGTGCTGTGCATGCCGGGCTGGTTCTCCGGGGCAGGTCTGAGTTTGCTGTTACTAGCTCTGTGTATTACAGGCGAGTCCTTTACATTGTGATAATCCTCGCCTTTCTGAATCCGCAGCTGTTTGTTTTGTAAACAGGTGAAACGTTGGTAAAATGTTCCTCACCAGGTCGGAATATGACAGGTGAGTGCGTTTCTATTCTCCTTGCTGTTTTTGCTTTGTCATGTCCAAGAGCACACGATCGGGCCTTCTGTGATACATTGAGCACAGCATAGTAAATCTGCCGCTGATGTTGTATACGCATTGTTTATTTAAGACAAACAAACAAACAAAACAAAAACCAGTCGATTTTGTAAATTAATTGGTGTTAAGCTATCGCAAAAAAAAAAGGTAATAATGATTGAAGGAGCGCCTCGCAGTGCGCGGTGCCGGTTGGGTTTGGTTTCGCTTTCAGCTTTGTGATTTATGTTTGTTTTTGGATTGCAGTCTCGTATTTGGTAGTGTTGCGCGCTTTCCCTTTGCTGGCGTGTGTTTTCAGTTAGTCAAACACACTGTCTGCCTCTTTGATTCAGATAAACCCAACAGTACCGAAAGTAGCACGACCTGGTCAGATGTGGACCGAGACTCGAGGGGTAATAGATCTCCCAATTTTCAACCTTTTATTTTTTTGCCCCTGTTCAAAACAGTACCATTGTTAAATCGTATTATGAATTTATTTTAAGTACAAATCATTGTGATCGGCTAACAGAAACGTAATTTTATTAAGATATGTTCGCGCCATTCAGAAATGAAATAAAGTCTAGTGGATTGTTTCTTTATTCCCTGAAGCTGGTCATGCGTACCTCGCGTGTTTTTTCAATGGCAATAGCCGGTCTGATTTTGCGAATCCTTGTCTTTTTGATTAGTAGAAAGAGAACGAGGAGTTGCTGTGATCCGCAGTAAATACACCGGATTCATTTGTGAATGACGATTGCGTGGTTGCTTTCACAGCTTCAGGGTATGGATTGAAATGTGGTAACCCTAACAGGACCTGACTGTCTTCTGGTCTGTTTCAGAGGTGTGAACACATTCTCTCCAGAGGGCAGACTCTTCCAGGTGGAATATGCCATCGAGGCCATAAAGGTAACCCCAAAACGCACCCGTGTCTTTAAAGAATCCTAACTAACCTTCCCTCTGAACTGTTTTTATATATCGTGTTTGTTTCAGCAGTTTCTATAGCTTTGCTGATGTATTGATATAGTAATCAGAGTAAGAAACGCCTTCTCAACCCTTGAGACCCCTCAGCTCATCAGACCTACAGTATTATAAACTGACTGGACTCGCCTTTTACTGCCTGTCTCTGGTTAAGAGAATATGTGGAGTGCAGTTAACTTTAAACCACAGTTTAAAATCCTAAAGCATATGAAGTCATGTGTCGTTCTCGCTTCTTTTGTAGTTGGGCTCTACAGCGATCGGGATCCAGACTTCAGAAGGAGTCTGTTTAGCTGTTGAGAAACGAATCACTTCTCCTCTCATGGAACCAAACAGCATTGAGAAAATCGTCGAGATTGACTCGCACATAGGTAGGCTTGGAGTCTCTGAGGTCTTGTCCGTTGGCTGTTTTTTGTTTGTTGATTCACTCTGCCACAAAACTAAGCGCACTGCCCGCGCTCACCCCACCTTACCCAGCGCAGCTTCTGATATCAGCAGCATTGAGTGTGGGTGAAGGCGGAGCACGAGGGATGGTATAGTGTTCACACCCTGGAGGCTTGAACACAGAATGGCTTGCATCAGGGAATCACTTTGTGTTCGAGTTCTTCTCTTAATGTTTCTCTCTCTCTCTCTTGCTCCAGGCTGCGCTATGAGTGGCTTGATCGCTGATGCCAAAACGCTGATCGACAAAGCGCGAGTTGAAACGCAGGTAAAGGACGGATGTGTTTTGGTTTGTATTTGGTTTAAGAGCATGTGAATCCGACAAGGCTGTCTTTACAAACGCCGGGTCCGGGCGCAAGCCTTGCGCCCTTCTTTTATTTTACTTCAGAAACGTGATGTATCGCGTGGGTTGAGAATCCGCTTCGCGCCCGCTCTTAAAAACAGTCGAGAGAGGTTTTCGTGAATGTGGTTCTCAGAATGGGCTGAACGAAACACTCTGTGTGAGTCGGGCCCCCGCGGCGTTTCAGTTATGTTGGCTTGCTTGTTCAGTTCTCTTTCAGGTTCTCGGTTCTGGTCTGATGATTTAGTAAAGTTTTTTGCTCTGCACTTTGTTCTTGTTGCACTTCTTTCAGATGCATGTTTATCTTTTCCCCGACAGAACCACTGGTTCACCTACAACGAAACCATGACCGTGGAGAGCGTGACACAAGCTGTCTCTAACCTGGCGCTGCAGTTTGGGGAGGAAGATGCTGATCCTGGTGCAATGGTGAATATGTTATAATCAGACGGGCAGAGCAGAACAGCATCCCACGCTCGAGCGTTCCTGATCCCTCATAGGCTGTAGCTCTAAAATAGGGTTTCATCTCATGAAAAGGGCAATTGAGTGGTTTATTCTGTGTGTAACACAGAACTGTAAAGTAGATTCAAATGACGCTTTCTTGGTATTTCGGGGTTTTGATTCTTCGTGCTAGTTCTCCCCTTCGGTCTCTGTGTGTGTATAACTGCTAATAAAATGTCATTTGAAGCCTGTCTAGTGAACGCCGTGCTGAGTCTGCGCATGTGTTCTGCATTGCCTTATTTAACGCGTGGAAACCGTTTCTGTTGCAGAGTCGTCCCTTTGGTGTGGCGCTGCTGTTTGGAGGTGTTGATGAGAGTGGGCCCCAGCTGTGAGTGCACTTTGCCTGCCTCTTCAATAGGAACTGCTAGAAACTGTTAAAACTCAGCTGTTAAAAGTCAGCAGAGTTAATCATGTAATTCTGTAGCTGCGGGGGAAAGTGACGTTCAGTATGTCGCTCTCGCAATCTGAAACGCAGCCTGCTTGTCAAACGTGTTGGCTCAGTGTATTTGATATTATACATGCTTTTAAAAAGGTTCTTGCTGGCAGCCTATCCCTGCTCCTGCTTCCAGGGGTGTTCAAGAATGGTGAAGTTCCATTGGGATTGCTTTGGGATGCCCTTGCTTTCAATAGATTCAAGTCCCAGTGACCTTTTGAACAGCAGCAGTGCTGTATTGCGGTGACTTTTCAGCGTGCTCATTCCCTGCTTCATATTGTGCATTGCCCTGTCTCTGCAGCTATCACATGGACCCATCAGGGACCTTCATTCAGTGTGATGCCAGGGCCATCGGCTCTGCATCCGAGGGGGCGCAGAGCTCCTTGCAAGAGGTGTATCACAAGGTGCGTGTGTCTCTCTGGCGTGCTCCAATTCAGCGGAGCAATTCGATCGAGTCTGCAGTCAAGGAAACTGTTAGACGATTCTCTGTTTGCAAAGCAGCGTTTAACACGGGAGAATGTTTTTCAAAAAGACTGCGTCGTAAATAAAAGAACACATGAACACAGTCCTGGGATTTTATTGAGTAGGGTTCTAGGTCAGTGAAGAGCCTGCTGAAATCAGAGGTGTAATCTATCTGGAGAGGGGAAAGAAACCGAACTCCAGCATGCTGAGAGAAGTGACACAGTTCAGTGTTCAGCTGTCATTGAGTCATTCAGGCTAAGCAGGATGTGAACGTCACACGTTGCCCGTTCCAGCTGGCGTGTGACTTGCTGTTCATTGGTTGCGTTGTGTGTAACTGCAGATCGCTTTTTGTTAGATTATCAGACTGTGGGCTGCAGGTTTACTGCTGTCTCGCACGGTTTCATGTTGTTCTTTCTTGTTTAGTCCATGACGTTGAAGGATGCCATCAAGTCTTCACTCACCATCCTCAAGCAGGTCATGGAGGAAAAACTGAATGCGATTAACATTGAGGTGAGGAAGCTTTGCCAGGGTGGCGTTAGTCCAGTCCCTGTGTGCTGGGGCAGGGGGAAGGCGCTCTAGTGCTGCAGAATGTTCTTAACATCTCCTTTCTGACAAGGAACTAGATCTACAAAGCGTTTCCTCTGTTTAATCAACTCCTGGTTTTATTTTTGTAATATTAACAAATCGAGTTAATGTCACAAAATGAGAAAAGGAACACCTTGACAGTGCTGAAGAGGACTTGCAGTATGCAATGCTTGAGTTGCTTTGCTTCTGGTCTTGTAAAAATGAACAGGCGTTTTCACCTTCAAGAAATAGGAGTTCTAATTAAAGACTGGAGCAAACGCTTTGGAAACGTGGCCCTCAGGGATGGAAATGAGACTCCCATTGCATAGCAATTCGCTCCATTCCTGGTTTTACTAGGAGTGTAAGACTCGCCTGAGCTTGTTACCCATGCACTGTGGTTAATCAAGCGTGTATTAAAACCTGGAATGGATTACCCTGCTATACTATATGAGTCGTGCCCATCCCATGTTTAAATCTTTTGAAATCTGTGGCGCTTCAGGTTGGGGACGTGGGTGCCTGAAACCGTCCTGAGGATTGGTGTCACTTGATGAACGTTACAACTCGGGTTATGTAACCCCTGCTAGTTTAGGGGCCTCTTCTGCCTTTCGGCAGGCGAGTCATCCGTCTTGATTCATTTTCTTTCTTTCATTCAGCTGGCAACAATAGAACCTGGCAAGACATTTCACATGTTCACAAAGGAAGAGCTGGAAGAAGTCATCAAAGATATCTAATGCGACTCGCGCTGCGGGCGTCTCTGACAGCTCTTGTCCCCCCGCGCAGCTCACCAGAACCGAACCTCCCTGGAGTCCTGATTCCTTGTAGCTCTCTCAGCAGCTTGTACTTGTGGGGTTTCGTGACCCAAGTGAACACCAACTCCCCAGTTTGTAACGAGTTT